>NC_084989.1:12739250-12891750 GCF_963691925.1 Scomber scombrus
ACACACACATACTCACACTCATGCCCTGATCCTATTCCCTCTGGGTCAGTGCTGTAAATATGAATGTGGTCTGGATCGACCTGCGTGGTTATGAAGAATCAAAATTGCACACTAACAGATCACTTGAAACCTCTACACATAAGGGATGCAGGCTCACTGTATCAAAACACATTAAGTAGCATGTGATGTCTACACAAACATACACAGAGCAGTTACAGGTGATTTGAAGTGGAGCTTATTGTGCACAATAACATTGCGTAGAAAAGCCTTTACAGGAAGAGACGAGAAAGAGATGAGAGCGGTGCTCTTCCAGGACAAGTGGTCTCGTTTGAGGAGTCTGAAGTGCAGAACTGCTCAGTAACACACTACCGGTTCTCTGTTTCTCACTGTGGACATTATTGGCAAGCTATGGATTAAGAGCTGGAACTAAACCTCACAGGTGCTTCTGTCATTACCGGACTGGACACACACATACACAGACACACACACACACACAGAACACGCGCACTTCACACTCTGTGTGTGTCTTTTCTTTGTGTGTGTGTGTATAAGAGAGAGAAAACCTAGTGTCCGTTTTAATCTGCTGGCCAATCTGCGGCGCATACCACGCCACTGATACCAGCGCCTGTTCATTTAAGCTGCAGATGCTTTTTATCAGTTTGAGCGAAAACATTTTATCTTAACCTGCTGAGGGTTCCTTTGAAAGGCCTTTGTTATTGCTCTGAGCCTTCCTGTGTGTGTGTAACCTGAGAGAGCTCTGCTGCCTGGCCAAGCCCAAACACACTTGTACATATGCGCGCACACACACACACACACACACAAACACACACACACACAAAACACACACACATACAGACACAGCAGGTTCTGTTTAGTGGAATGGAAGAGTCGGGATAAGCCTTTGTGTGAAGTTTAAGTCCTCGTCGTTCTCATACTGTACAACTACTTTACATAAATATTACTTTATTTTGTTTCTATGCATCCTTTCTTGCATTTATGTGAGTAAAGAGACACACAAGCATCAGGGATTCTGCGTATTTCCGTGTGTGTTTCTTGAGCAAAGAATTCAGGCTGTAATTGAGTATGCAGACAATATGTGTTCCATTGAGGGGATGTTTCATATCATGTGGGTTGTAATGAGAACCTCTGGTTGCCTACACAGCCATGTTAGGCAGACTTTTTTAAGGCTTATGTATTCTTATGTGTTTTTTGCAGGCTAAACCGACACAGATTTAAAATGTTTTTGCCAAAAAATGCACTTGTCTGCTTTTCCATTGGACACGTCATGTGCCATTTTGTGTCAGGCTGGCTTTCTGTTGTAGACCACACCGAACAACAAACCAAAAAAATCCACTGTAAGATATATTTTTTTAGTAATTTGATAATAATCTCTCGGTCTGATTAGTAACTTTTGTTTTTGTATTGTAATTATGTTATCCAAGTGAGCGGATTACAGTGACCGCCCAACACTGGATTAAAGCAACTAAGCAAGCACTAAGGACATTCTCATAGTGTCTGTTTCATCCATCTAGCTCCACAGACAAAGGCCTGGGCCTACCTGCTAAGCCCCTTCTTTTGATTTGATTGGAAAATAGCCTCTGGTAGAAGCTCTGACTGGATAAGCAACAGTGTGTTGTACTCACGCCAACTTGGAGCAAGGATGCTGGCACTTATTCCAGTGTGTTTGTATGTGTGTGTGTATTTCCTATTAATTTGGCTGGCGTGTTGTTGGCACGGCGGGTATGTGCGCTGGAAGTAGGGCAGAAACAAAGAAGCAGGAGGTAATAGACAACACATGGACCAAGGATGAAGTACGGAGTAAGGGCCACGTAACAGATTCCCCCTCTTTCTTTTTTCCATACTGTCTTTCTTTGCCCTCTCTGGTTTATTATTGTTATGTTTCAGTCTTTCAGCACCTTTATCGTAATCGTTTCCTCCATCCTTATTGCTTCCGTTACTGCTTCACAAATTTATTGTGTAATGCTTTTTGCTTTTTGTGTAGTTTGGAAATGTTGAAGCGTTTGATCCTGACATTGCAGTCACCAGCTGCCCATTTACTCTGCCATCACATTACTTAATAGAGTGGCATCGCTTCAGATTATTAACTGTTACCTCCTTTTGAAATGAGCAAGAGATTTTTTATATAGAAGATCAATGATTGATGGAAATGTAATTATTTTTTCCCCCTATCAGAGTCAAATGGAGCCATGGTCCACACCTGGACTAAGACAAACCCACTTCCTTAGTGCTGATTTATTCTGTCATTCCTCCACACCTGTTTGGATGCTGTTTGCATTTCAATTCTCTTCTTGGATACTGGAAATAAATGAATCTTCAGCAGAGCTCTGTCTCCGCATAGCTCTATATGTGGACTTGCAGAGTGATTTAGTGGTTGAGTGAGTTAAAGAAGAAGAGGAGAGTGAGCAGTAATGGACTGAGGGAGGAATTTGCATGAAAGGCCAGTTTCATGTAAAAAACAGCTTCAGTGTGTCATCACATGCCGTGTTTTCTTTGCAGACCAATACTCTGAATGAATGATTTGTCAGACATTTACAGCCAAGAGGTGTAACCGGTCCCCAGTTACATCAGTGGCCAGCGTTCAGGCATGTGTGCAATGTGGATTGATTTCACATCCTGTTTTTTAAATTAATTTTTTAAAGATGATGAAGAGGATGTTGTGTTGTTTTTTTGTTGTTGTTGTTGTTGTTTTTTGTTTTTCCAAGAAATGATTTTCAGCCTGCTATGTGCGCATCACAAATTAGGTCCACTCATCATCAAACATAAATCTGATCAGAATCAGATCAGATTAATGATGAGTTTGGGATAAATGGACCTAATTTGTTTACATCTGTATGTCATTTGAGCCATAAATTATTCTCTGGTTCAAAGCAATGTGCAGTAGCAAGTACAACAACAGGAATACAAAACAGACACCACAGTGTGGAAACGCTCATTTTCTTCTCTTCATGTCTGCTCAGAAGACCAAATGTTTGAAAAAAGTTGCACTCATAAGCTGGATTGATCTTTAACTTAATACTGTATATAGATTATGTTAACCATAATGAGATGTAGAAAAAGCAATATGACACAGACCATTAAGCAAGCATCTCATTATTCTTTGCCGTGCATAATACAGTAAGCCATAGTCCTAAGTAACTGGCAGGTAGAGTGATTGTAGCACCTTTTCTGCATGAATATGAAATTACACCCCTCATAAGGCTGGGTTTTGGGTTTGGTAATGGAAAATATGACAGAACTACTTTTTGTTTTGGAGTGACGCCTGTAGAGTTTTGATTGTGGGGATAAAATCCTGTATAAAGCAGAATCTGATTTGTTAGTGTTGTTTAGGTGCATATGAAGTGTGATGCCTGCACTGGCGACCACAGGGTCACTCTCCTGTGTGATATAAAAAGTGCAAAGTCAAAGTATTTACACATTCATACGGGTCAGATCTCAACGCTTTGTGAAACAGGATATTGCAACCTTTTCAAAAATGTTAATTTCCTCTCACATATGGCAATCAGAGATCAGTGTACTGTACTATAACATTCCCAGGTTGTGTCTGAAAGGGCTATATGGTATCTACAATATATATCAGTTCTGTCCACCTGCTAAATCCATATGCAATTACACAGCAGAGATAGCTATCAGCTGAGTTATGTTATCTCACCATGACAGGCTTAACTTGGGAGATGGATTTAGAGAAGAGGGGAGGGCTTGTGGTCTTTGCTGTTCTGGAATCAGGACTTCAATGTTGGAAATCCCATGTTAATAAAAACACTATCCTTGGCGGGTGGCTGGTGTTGATATCCATTCAGTTCGGTTCCCAGGATTTCTCACACTTTAACGTTGTTTGTTCTTCTCTCCCTCTGCTTCCTTCTTTGGCTTTGTAGAAAAACCACTTCAAATATTGCCGACTACACCTTGTACCCTGCCTGGCAGTTTCTACCCTCTCTTTTTTTTTCTCCTCTCCCTCTCCCCTTCTTTTTTCCACCACCTTCTTCCTTTCCTCCTCCTTTCCAGATCTCCATTGCTGACTCCCATCTCTCTGTATCAACATCAAACGCTGATCTGGTCCAAACGTTCAAAGACTCTTAACAGTTTGTTTCCAACCTTCTTGTCATCGTCTCATTTCTCTACTCTCTGTTTACTCTGGGATTTGCAATAGAAAATACATTTTGGGGAGGCTAATCCCACCACGTTTGATTTTTGCGGCAGCGTGATGGCTTCCAGCTGGGCTCTGCGGCATATTTGTGTGAATAGCTATCTTCGAAAACAAGTTTTGTCGGTGGTATAAATCAGACTGTTAATGCTGTGCTGGCTCGGCGCACAGTCTCTCTGCTTACATGGTGGCCCTCTGCGTGCGTGTCGGTGCGTATGCCTGCGACTGTGTGTGTTTGGCAAAACTGAGTGATGATGTTTTTACACCACAATCAAGCCCATTTGCAAACCGTTAAATCAAATACCCTCAAGTGACAGAACAGCATATTGCAAATTTGAATATGCAGCATAATCTTATATTTTTTGCTTGCTTTTGTTCTTTGTATTTTGATATTATTGATCATATTTCATGTAATTCACAATGCTTGGCAGAGATATGAGTTGTGTGCCAGCGCAGTCCCATAGTGGGGAGATGGAGGGTGTGTTAACCTGGCACTTTGATTGGAATCCAAACAGTTCTCTTCATTATCTACACACTAGCCGCTGTTGTAAGAAACACTCAAGCCTGCATTCTTCCACCAGTTTAAACTCTTTCTCTACTGAATGAGCCCTTTCACAAACTGCAAACAGAGTCCAGAGTGTTTTGATGATAATTTAATGATGGATAATAACATAATAAAAAAGACCTATTGTGGGGTTTTCTTTGCCCAACTCTCTCTGGACATGCTGTTGAAGCTAAAACAAAAATGTTCATAAAACAAGACAAAGTTTGATAGTTTAATTTTGAATGTTTCTCCTAAGGGACCAAACAGCATTAAAGCTTGATTTTATTTTTCTACTACTGCAAAGTCATGGTCGAACAGCTGAAATCAATTTGTTTTATATGCTTTGGTAATAAGGTGCTGGTAGGCTTACCAAGAAATTGTCCTGCACATCACCTCTTGTAAAACCACAAATTGTTGTTTTTACACTTTTTTACAGATTAAACAAACACGATCAGTGTTATTTGGTGAGCTTTAGCGGTGCTTGGATGCAGAATATCTTATCCCCCCCCCCCACACACACACACACACACACACACACACACACACACACACACTTCAAGTCTTTATGCTAAGCTATTATTTTCCATTTTTATTTGTATAGACATGAGAGTGGTATCAATCTTCTCGTCTTTGCAAGAAAGTCACTATTTCCCAATATGTTGAACCATTCCTTTGAAACAGAGTGAGTCGTCGACAGAAAGGGCGTATTGCAGTACTCTACTATGCGTTACAGTAGAAAAAGCCAATTCATATAGTTGAATCAGTAACGTTCTAACAGAGACAGCATGTTAAAATATCTGTCACAATAGTTATATTTTAACATGATGGCATTACAATGTCTGTTTTTCTGGTCACTCAATGCATTTCTTATTAACAAGTATTTCTCTAAAAATAACCTATTTAGTGAAGTTCTCAATAAAGAACTGGCTTCAACAGAACTTGAAACTCACTTTCCCTCATTGTGTCGTGACTTCTGTCTGTTACTCAGACAAAGTGCACTCAAAAGTCTGTAGAGTAGCAGCTTTGTTTGCCCCCAACCTCCTGCCATTCGGAGAAGTGAAAGGTATATTAACAGCGCGCTTAGAACACTCTTGACCCCCGAGGTCCCCACTGAAGTGGCTCGGCATGGACCTCTAATTGCTTCTCACCAACAATGACAGCGTTCCTCAGTTGAGAGGCCTTGTTTATTATAGTAAAGTCAAAGTTATTTCCATGCTTTTTGACTCTCCACAGCTTGTACTCTACTTATTCTGGAATCAAGCTCTTAGTCCTACAGTGCTTGTCTTCTGTGGTTTTAAGTGGAATTTCTTTTTGCAGCTACCTTGACAGTATTGTGCAACACAATCCTGACAATATGGACATTTGCATGTATGTCCTTGCACGTGTATTTTGCCTGCATTTTCATGTGTGTATAAATTTAAAGCTGTATTTCCGTTTGTGGGTCATGCACATGCATATTTGTGCACTTAACATAAATTTGAGCATGTCTACATGGGTGCTATGACTGTGATTGCTTTTTAGTTTGTGCATGTTCGTGTTTGTTCGGATGAAGAGGAGCATTTGAAGAGGAGCCATCCAGCTTTAGAAGCCAGATGTCAGAGGTCGTTCCACATTAGTGCCGCCGATCAATCGCAGGCCTTGCGTAACTCCCCTGCTTCTTTGTCTCCAAAGGAAGTGGATTAGAGGCTGTTTTCTGAGTTGGGACCTGGGATGATTAGTTAGGCCTGTTTAGAATGCATGCACTCACAGTTGCATACAAACATGCACTCAAAACAGACGTGCTGGACGGGAGAATAGACGGTTTGTTTTTGAGATGCTCGTTATTTCAGTTTCCGCCAAATCATCGCAAACGAGATGTTCTTTGATGCTGACAGACCAGGCGAGCTTCTTTCCTGCCTGAAAGTCAGAGTCACTGGTAAATCCTCAAAGTAATCAGGCACTTTCGCTGTTTTATCAACAAGCCACCAAGAAAGGAAGACCTCCAGGTGATGATTGGTGACCTGCCAAATTTGTTGTTTTAGTCAGAATTTGGCTGGCGGTTGAAGCAAGTGATGTTTATTTATATAGTCGAATATCACATACAGCGTGTCAACTGACTTTATAGGCCCAAAGCAGCAATGTTTCCAGACGCACATCCAAATCCCTAACAAGCAAAAATTCCCTAAAAGAAGACATTTAGCAAATAAGGATAAAAGTAGAGAAAACCTTTTAAATAAATTCACAAAGAGATCCCAGCTCCTCTGATAGCTAGGGATGCATTAAAAGGAGGAGGATGGGGGAAAAAACAAATAACAAAAAAAAACAAAAGAAAGATTTAGAGAGTTATCGGATATTCAAAAAAACAACAATGTGATCGTAATCTAGCAGTAAGATTAAAACGGATCCAATAGTTTCTGGTAACTTTCAGAGGTCTTTTGTTACACAGGCTTAACCCTGTTTTAGGGACTTCTGATCTATAGCTCCTTATGGTCAAAGTTGCTTTGTTATTGGTAGTTTCCATCAACTGAACATGCGTGTGCTTACACACAGACAATAGGTAAAGTTGGGAATTATTAGAAATTTGATATAGTGAAGCATAAATCTCTTTAAAGTGAGAGAGGGAGACTGCACGTCTGTTTCCTCCAGCACGGTCGTGGGGCCTCACCCTCGGCTGGAGTCCTGACAGCTCGCAATAGATGAAGCAAGTGGAGTGCCTGCTGATCAGACAGCATGATTACACCATACATCACAGGCTCCCAACCACAGGCCTTTATACTGCCTAAATGAAGCAGCATACTGGACAATTACACACACACAAAGACCCAAAGATTCAAATCTGTGTCTTCACACTCCCTGGAGTACAGGCGCACAGTTCTGATCCTCCTCCAACGCAGGTTGAATTCATGAGATTTAAAGTTACTACAAGTACTTTTAACTGGTTATGAAACAGTCTCATGATGCTTCTGATGCCTCTTACATGACTTACTTAAGAAAATGAGATCATCATCGAGAAGATTTGCTATTTCTGTATGGTTATTTTAAATCCCAATCATCGTGTTGGATTCCCTGAGAAATCAGACAAAACTATTTATGGTATGCAGACTGGAAGAGCCTGTGTCTACATTATATGTAGCATTGTAGCATGAGAGAGTACAAAGACGTTTGATAAAAGTTAGATTTGTTTGCTTCCTGATTCATTTTAAAAAAGCCAAGAGAAACAGAGAGTGCTGAGAGCAAAAGAGAGGGGGGGAGTAGCGGTGGTTGAGCAAGCTAGAGAGTGAATGAAGAGAGGGAGTAGCAGTGTTGCAAGAGTAAGGGAGTGAATCTGAAAAATGTAACGTTACTTTCTAAAGCACAAATAAACACGCTCACGCCTATTCATATTATAACAATTAATCTCACAGACCCACAAATAGATACATTCTCTCATTGCTATGCATCCTGCAAACAGCTGTTTAAAAAAGAAAAACAGTATAAAAATAAATCACTTCTTTCTTTTACTCTTTCCAGACGAAATGCAGGTGCTAGCCAAGATCTTTATGACACAAGGCAGTAGAGCTCATGGGAAGTGCAGTCTTGATTCTGGGAAAATACTACCACTTTTGTCCACAGGGGGTGCTAAAATCAACACAAAATGAAAGTTCCTTGTAGTAACTTTAAGGAATATTTTATACACATTTCCAAATTTCTGAAATAGGATTCTTGTTACCAGCAATCCTTTTATTACTCCTGAGACGCCAGGAGAGGCAAAATGTATTTAGTCAAACCAAAGCTCCCTCCTCTTTTTCTTTCTTTCGCTCTCCTTATGAAGCCTGGAGAATTTATTAGAGATTAACTTGTCAGAGGAGGCTTTTTCCACGGCTCAGTTTACCACATTCATCATTCATACACATAACAGATAGCATTCCACATTTATCACCGTGGGCCCATCTCCTCATCAGCAGGTGTGTGCGTCTCCTCGTGTACTGTACGTGACATTGCGTGTTTATTCATATCTCTGCGCGCACATGTTCATATCTTCGCGCGTTTGTGTATGTTATGATGGGTCTGCGTCTTCACAGGCAGACTTCCATGTGTCTGGCTCAGCTGGAGCGTGCACACACATACACACATACACACACACACACACACACACACTTTTCCACATACGATCATAACTCATTCAGAGAGACACACGCCTCGCTCTGGAAGCTTTCAGTCACAGATCATATACATGTGCGTACACAGACACACAAGTTCAGCACGTACTGTGGCCAACAAATTGTGGGCGAGATTAGCTAAAACTTTGAAACTTACACTCACAAAGACATTTTTTGCTGATTAAAAGAAGGCAAAAACTTTAAGCCAATAAAAATATACAGAGACAAAGCAACACACATATTGTATATAAATCCAATAGATACTGACATCAACTTGCTTTCACCACAGTGTCGTGTAATATTAGCTGTTACAGAAATTAGATATTGACCTAGATATATGGAGTTTGAAGAAAATCCTCTCGCCATTCATATTAAATCTATTAATAGCCTTTCTTTATTATGTCTCAGTTGTGTAAGGAGTTTGAAGAGCAGTCCATTTGTAATTCTGTTATGTTCAAGGCTACTGTCTTCCATACCTGCTAGCTCACTTTTTGCGTTTGCTCATTGAAGTGTTAAAGCCACTTTGAATCAGTAATGTTCTCTTTTGTTCGGTCTGTTCCTTTTGTCTCTCTGCATCTGTCAAATATTTCTCCTCTAGTTATTTGTGCCATCTATTAAGATGCCTGCAGCTGTCCTGGGCATAAGTAGGCCAGGCAAACATATACACATACACAGACATACATAAGCAAACACACACACACACACACACGCGTGCACAAAGTGAGAGGCAGTGAGAAGTAGGGCAAACAAGCAGGCAGCATTACCAAAGCCCTTGGATCTCAGGAGCAGACTGTCCCATAGGAGCATCATGTCATAACAGTCCTGATTGCACAGCATTTAGGAATGCCTGCAGAGTTAACCTCTCAATGATGAGGGGTCGCCAGTGATGTCATCACTACGCCCCCAATCACACACAGACACCCTTACATTTATTCCCCTCTATTGCCATCTCTGTGTGTTGTGGGGTAATTGTCCACAAATGCTCTGTGGTGGCAATTAGACATGCAAGATTTACTCTCAAGGCAATCGCTTCCAAAAACACAAGACTGTATCCCACTGAAAACTGGAGATGATTCAGGCTCTCTGGTCTATTGTGCTTTGATTGATTCTTTCCTGTATTTACATTTGGTCAACTGAGTTTGTCTTCCTTTGCCCTCTCTTCCAGGTGCAGTACAGTGATGCACAGAGTGGTAAGGATTTTGTGACCTATCTGACCCTCTCCCCTGTGCAAATGACTTTCCATGGCACCGGGAGCACCCTCCAAGCCAGCCATGACCAGGTATTTGTGAGTGCGTGCGTGCGTGCGTGCATATGCAAGGAGGGTGGGTGTCACACCTGTTGAATGCTTAGTGCTACTAGAAGCAGTACATGAAAATCAAATACTGCAGATCAAAGTTTACATCAGGAAGTGTAGTTAAACCAGATAGTCTGGGCATCAGCTGATTGTGGCAGCAACTATCTGAAAGTCACATGATAGATCAGCAATATATTTATTGGCGGTTGCATTAAGTTGATTGAAAAAACTGTAATTGTAGTGGGTGACACATTGCAGCTCAGATGAAACACGGGGACAAACAGCCTTCAGCAACTTACATGAAAACGTTTTTTGCAACAACAATTTGAAGGCTCTGATAACAGCACAATCCTGCAAGTAACAATATTTAAGGACAAACATTTGTACTATTTGTTAAATAATGTTAGGTACCTTCCCAGAAAATTGTTTTGCAAGATTTGAATCTTTGATTTCAACTCTTGTTCTCTCTTAATAGAGGTGATGGGTAGCAGGAAAGGAAACTTCTTGGCAAGCTTAATTTGAGTTTCTCTTTAATAGAGTTCAATCCATACTGGAATTTTGGTGGAAAATCAATATATTGGCCAATATTTGGGGGGTTCTTCACTTTAAAAAAAACAACCTAAAAATGGATTACTTCAACAATAAACTTTAGATACCCGTAAGTATAAAATAATAATACATTTTAATTGAATTTTAACTTGTGAATGCATAGATACACAATCCTAACTGACTGGTACTGTA
The DNA here is from genome assembly GCF_963691925.1 of Scomber scombrus. NCBI lineage: Eukaryota > Metazoa > Chordata > Actinopteri > Scombriformes > Scombridae > Scomber > Scomber scombrus. The sequence goes on from NC_084989.1 coordinate 12,750,110, forward strand.
CATAAAAATGTGTCCAAACTGTTACTTATTAGGTTCAGTTAATTGCTTTACGATTTCTTTAAGCATATCTGCCAACATACACACATTGCCATTAATCTGTGATGAGGGTTAGGTTCTGCTTACCCTGCTTCAGTGAAGTTAAGCCTATAGTATATGTATAGTTCGTACAGTGTATAGGCCATACTGTGAACGGACTTTGGCAGGGCTCTGACCCTTTAATTAAGAGGAGAAGCCATGGCTCTGTGGCTTCATTATTAATCACTGGGGCATCAAAACCACCTGTGATAATAATCATTCATTGCATTTCTTTCTGACATGCCTCCCACACACCTGCCAGCCTTCCATGATTTTCAATCCATCAAAGTTATCGCCATCCTGAAATCTGATGGAGTATCTCTTCTACTTGTCGCGTACCCCTTTTTCCTCTCGCTCCCTCCCTCTTTAGTTTTCTCACTCACTCTCTCGCTTACTCCCCGTATTCAGAAGGAGGCTCTTTGTCTTCTGTTGCCCAAGCAGAAAACCAGTTGCTTACATTCTATCATCTAAACATAGGACGCCCCTTTGTTCAGCAGTCTTCAAAGCTTTTAATAAAGGGCCGGCGCGGCCCTGAATGGGACAGCTGACAGGGGGCTAGTGCCGCCACCGCTAACTGAGAGCCAAGCCAATATAGGCCAGGCAGGTCTGCGTCCTCAGGACCTGTTGTTGCCAGGAGCATTGGGGCATGACCGACTGTTAGAGAAGGCCTTTCTTTTCCTCTTTGCAGTACAGTGAGGAGTGTGACCACAAAGGGAGCATGTAACAATAAGGGGTCACCATCAGCAGCCCCCAAACTCTGACACTTGAACAAAGTAGGCCTGAAGGCGTCACACATTTGGTTGGGTTTACCATGTTGGTGATGCATGCTGCTGTGAGGATAGAGCCGCTGACATACTAATACGGCCCTGAGAGTTACCTGTAAGTCAATAGAATCGGATCCTTCATGTACTGCTGCAGCTCAGGCTTCCTGTTGCACCAGGTTAGATTGATCTGTTGTCTCTGAGTAGTCAATTAATAGACCAGTGGAGTTCCACGTGTTTCCACTGCCACATGTTGGCCTTAATGCACACACACACACACACACACTTTGCACTTTTATCTGTGTAATTAGACATTGTAAATCTGACGGAACAGGGGATCTCCTAGCGAAGAAGAGATAAACCTTTTTCCTGGAGGCTCGTCTCCGCCACACGCACACGCACACGCACACACGCACACACACACACACACACACACACACACACACACACAGAGGACTGATACAGTAACGCGTGGTGGCTCCAGTCCATTTCATTATACATCTCTCTGGGAATTTCCTGCTGTGTTATCTGCGCTCTCATGGAGGTTTATGTCAGATAGACGAGAGCAATTGATAAAGATCAACAGGCAAAGGAAGTCCTCTCCACACCTCACTGCCCGTGATGTATGAAGGAAAGATGTGTAGGATGTGGACTCCAGTTATGGATGAACGGCTGAGGAAATTACAGCTGCTTCTTCAGGCAAAACAACAGTGGGTGAAACGTAAGCAAGAACTGGATTATTTTACTACGATTGGAAACGTTCTGTTTTTCCAGTTTGATTTACAGCTTTATGACTCATGGCTCCATTGACTAGAGTGCTGTAGATGTATTTCTGATTATTATTGTGTATTGTTGCATTTCAGACTTTATATTGACAGGATGAGACTTATAGAGGAGTTAGCATCAAAAGATGTTAAATCAGAAAGAAACGGCAGCTACTGATTATCACACTTAATTAGCCTCCATCAGATGGCTGTTAAACAATCCCTTGAGGAATCAATACACATGGTTACAAAACCCTTTACTTTTACACATGAAAAAAGTAATCTTATCAGTTAATCAGCTAAATGCAGATGAGCAGCTGTACTTACTATAAATAATGCTTTAAGGGACAAAACGTTGTTGTTTTTGTTGAAAACTCCCACCACTGTTTAATCCTCATACTATCTTTACCTCTTGTGCACTGGGTCATGTTCCTAAAGAGCTTAGATGTACAGTAAACATGCAGTTTTTAAATGATTGTTAACACACCGAAAGAGACGTTATAATTACCTGTAAAAGGTGCAGAGTTAGTAAAAATGTTTGTATAGCCTGCTGTTGGACAGTGATTGAGAGCAGCGGTGTTGTCAGTGTAATTTTAACAACGGTCTGCTCTTTATCAACAAGTGCACACACACACATAAACACACACCGCTGTGTTTAGGTGCCATAATCCTTGGCCTTGTGCAGACATTCCCGGAGGGCCTGTATGTGTGAGAGATATACAGCTGAGTGCTCTTTCTGACCTTATGTGCCATCCACTTGGTGCCATCTGCCAAACACATGTGAGCCCGTAGGCTGCTATGCTAGCTGAGGCTTCCCTGGAGCCAAAGATGTTTGTCAACAAGTCCTCAATTTTAGCTCTAAATTATTATTTTTTGATAGTTTCAGCCTTTAGCTACAGAAGGTTTAATTAATACCTCGAAGCCCATATATGAGAAGGAAAAATGTGCAGTCGCTGGCAGCTTTTTGAGGGGAACAGAAGTGTTGTACAAACAGAGTTTAACCCTGGCCTCTTGTTCTCAGTTACCATATTCAGCTGCAGGATTATTTTTAGGTGGCCTTTCGTTTAAAGCGCAGTTGAAACAACCGTGAGTTACTCTGTGACAACAAACTTCCAGCCTTTCAGTCTGCTCAAACCCTCTCAAGGTCATATCAGTTTTGTTCAGTTAAAGCACCTCAGTTGATTTCAAAGCCAAATTAAAGGCCACGGCATAGGGATATATTTAGACATCTTTTCCAACAGGTCTTCATGCTTTTTAGACAGGCAGATTTCTGTGTTTGTTCTCCAGAGCTGAAGTAACTCTTTGGCAGTCCCTCTGTGGCGGCAGTGGGACACCAGGGGGGCCGAGGCCCACTGAGCTGCATTTGAGGTGTCGCTGGTCCAACATGAGCGGGCCGCAATCGAAGATGACAGGGTGACTGTTGTCTGCCACCAGACTCTGTGTGTGTCTGCGTGTATTTGTGTGTGTTTGTGTATGTGTATGTGTGTGTGTAGGTGGTGGTGGTGGGGAGGGGAGGGCAGGGGGGTAGTTTGCGTGCAATAATGTCCTCAGCTGAGCCACCCCGGTCCCAGGGGCCCTGTCTGCCAGATTGTCAGCTGTGGCTGCTTGGGTTTCCTGCAGCAAGAGCAGATTTTAGCTGATTTGATATGACATGTTGAACATAGTGAATCAGGATTAAAATGTGTTGTAGACGTTCTCTCAGGTAATGAGGTCCACTTTTTTGGATTGATTTTGGTCCTGTTTTTTTTTTTTTTGTGAAGTTTTTCCCTAATGTGGAAATGTTGTTTTTCTCTCCTTGCTTTATAGTTTGTCATCTAGCTTAGTAAAGATTAAGTCTTCCATAGCCTGTTTATGAACAGACTTTATTCATTGACATAGCATTATGATTTCCCTTGTGAGAAAACCTTTCACTAAGCTGACATTGCCTTACCAAAACACCATTTGGTCACATGCTTGCTCTCTTGATTTCTTCTTTTATCTTATGCCAGGTTCACAAACACATACAGATCTCATGCCATCAGGTTACTCAAAAACTTGCGTACACAAACAAAACACTGGGCAGTTCTGCTGAAATTAATTGGGCATCTGACCTTGTCCCTGGTAAGCAGATTTTTTGCTGTAAGCAGAGCCGCGTTGAGGACACAAAGGATGAAGGGACAGGGCTGAAGCAGGAGTGATAATGAAGGTTAGTGGCGAGGATGTCGCACACATTCCTGCCTTTATTCATCTGTTTAGGGATGTGTTGAAGATGGGCAAATGAGGGGAGGGGGGAAGAGTGATATTAGGAGAAGGTGGTGGCAGCAAACTGATTCATGGTGTGGTGACTGCTGGGATGGTCTTCAGAGATCCCCCATGGAGCTCAGGAGAACAGCAGGAGAGGGAGCTGCAGAGGGGTGGAGGTTGCACGGGGCTTGTGTTTGAAGTCCTCCTTCCCGACTGGAGCGCAGACGTTACCCCAGGCTGGGCTCCTCTCAGGGGGTCCCGCTGGAGTGTTACCCAACCAGGCAGGCAGCTGTCGGACACCCTCTTTTCCCTGCTTATCTGTCTTGTCTGTCTCCTCTTTATGTGCCAGTGTTGTGTAACCAAACACAGCACCTGGACGTATCCTAAATCATTGTATGTGGAGGGAGTGGGCCCTAAATCTACATAGAGGTTTTGAATGAATATGAAGCAGACATTTCTAGATTAGTTCTCCTCCGGCTACACTGGTGACCTTTCTCCAATGTCGTTACTGATGAGTCAGCATTGCTCGGCTGGTCAGTCAGTTATTTAAGGACATTGTTGATTAGACATCTCATGACATCCCCCGACAGAATTTAAATGTTGAGAGATGTGACCAGTGCACCTCTATCAATGTGGCCAGTAAAAGCACTGACACCGCTATGATGCCAAAAACATTCAATCACAGAGTCTTGCAGAAGAGCGTTTTGTGCAGTAATTGTACAGATAGCAGAATAGTGTTCAGTGTAGGCGAATTATCTCAAAAACGGGAATAGTGGGGAATGGGAACGCAAGCACTGTACTTAAGTCATTTAAATGAAGATGTTTTGCTGTTTCGTTTCCCCTTGAACCTGATGCTGACACACTAAATGGTTGGGTTAAATGCAACGTGCCGAAAGCTTGAAAGCAGATAAAGAATATTTGGCTAGTTTCATGTCACAGCTGAGTGTGATGATGATCCACATCTTTGGCCTGCAGTAGCATTCATTCTATGAGTTTTGTCAGGGCAAAGACTCCATAGCAACACTTCAAGTCACAAGTGAAAATGCAAGCACTGATATGACTCACAGTGGTGACCACTTTCATTGTGACTAACTAAGCACAGTGTAGGTGATTAAAAATAATCCTTGTATTTGGAGAGCTTTTGGGGGGTTAATTAAATCTTGTGCATTCAGTAGCAAAGCACAATTTTGTAAACCTTTTGAATTGTATACAAAAAGGTTAATGGAGCTGGGAAACCACTATTACTGGGCTTTGTGAAAAATAGTCCGGAGGTGGAAACAGGTGGAGGAGTGGCATGAATGTGGGATATCAGGTATAACGAGGTCGATGCACTTTCAAAGTTGCTGAATGTTGGCCAGAGCTTTGGCATTGAGATGATGTTTAACAATATATGCTGTTTGAATTCTATCAAATGAAGGTTCATTTTTATTTTTTCAAATTAACACTTTTCCTCATTTATGCAGAATAGTGATATGAGCTGTGCTTGTGTCACGGGAGATTTCAATGCAGATATTTCTGACTTTTGCTTTTTTGTTTGCAAGACATTTAAAGATTGATAGAGACTGATACACTTAATTTCCAGGAGCATTATCGACTCATTGTAACAGTATGAATAACGGTAGGCTTATGTGTTGACTTGAGAACAACTTCTTAGAGGTGCTACAATACCAAGAGATGTAAAACGTTGAGTCCTTTTTATTAAAGTAAGCTGGCTGGGAAGAGAATGTGGCTGTGAGGGGCCTTTGGCAGGGTAACTGTATTAGTGATGTTAGTGTTACTAATGAAAGTTATGGAAGAAGAATAACTTATTTTGTTTTACTGTGTGCAGAGAAAAAGATGGACTGGTGGATAAATTGATTCCACTCAACACAGGCTATTGAGCTCTGAAACTGATGCTGTAAGATAGATAACAGTGAGGCACGTTACACTCACCACATTGCTGCTGAACATATAAATGTGCTCAGATATGCAAACGTGCCTTTTTGCTCTTTAAGAAATCTTTGGAATTTATTTAAAGTACAATTAATTTATTGTGGAGATGATCACATGCTATGATCCATTGCCCCGGGATATAGTTAATTGAATACATTCAATAAGAAGACTTGATCAGACTTTACAACAGGAGTCACATGTTTGCACAGCTCTCATTCTTCACTATAATTAGCTCACATCAGACAAACCCAAAGGGGGAACAGTGAAAGACACCTCCCCTGCTCCCCCTCAACACCACCTTTCAAAGGAGCTAGTACCTTTCCTCCCTCCCAAACACCACCTCACTCAGGACTCCCACTGTCAGACCTAACCGACCCCTGCTGCTCCCCCACCCCATTCCCGCCTGGAGAGAGGACAAAGTGAAGCATCCACGGTACGATCCATCACTCCCACCTGTCTTCCCGCATGCCCTCCTCAGGAAACACCTTTCAGACCAGAAGATTAGAGTGTGACGGGAGAGGAGAGGAGCAGTGAAAGAATGATGGAGGAGGGAGAGGGGGTAAATGATTGAGAGAGGCAGAGAGGGGGATTGGGGGGGGGGTGTGGGGATGTGAGAGATTGATGGATTCAGGGAATGAGAAAATTTAAGATACAAGTGACTTTTTTCTTTGCACACCAGAGGAAGCAGTGACCAGTGGGGAGAGAATAAACATGAACTTGCCCATTAGGGGACGCGTTGAAAGCTCCAAGTGGCCGCTTGGAACATCAGCATGTCTATTAAGAGTTGACATGGTGTGGAACTGAACACACACACACACACACACACACACACACACACACAGATGCACACACGCACACACATTCAAACACTTAAGTAGAATGGAGCCGGACTGACTTTGAAACGTTTGAAAGATGAAAGATGGAAAATGGTGAATTCCAAAATGGGATATTATGGTGTGGCTGGCATTGAGTAAACTTCCAAATATTGAGAAATACCTCTTGTTTTATCAGTGTCCAAAACTGCTCCAAAACCTTAATTGATGTGTGTATTATGCCCCTTTTGTTAATCAACAGTTAAGAAAAATAGATAGTCTATGTTGTTTAGAACAAAGTCAGGAAAAAAGGCGTCACTCCATAGTTTAAAAAACAGCGAAAGATTACCTCATGTTATTATTCTTGATTTATTCTCAATCAATGGGATTAACAAAATTCACTGAGTGATTCTACTTACTTTTAATAGTATAGTATAGGTAGTGTAGGTTTTGAGTTTTCTGCTTCTGTCAGGTCAACAAAGGTGCATAGAGGTGTGTTTGTGGTGCTCAAAGCAATGAGAATTACTAACCCTTTCTCACCGGAGACAAATTACCCATTAATGAAGATAATCCACAAAACATGCTGTCAATAGCTTTTAATAGGGACTGTTTGTTTAGTAGAAAGTATTAAAGTAAAGTCAGATAAAATAATATATACTGTTTGAAAAAAGTTAGAAAGTTTGGATGAATCAACCCTTTAACACCATGTAACAAAGCAGCTGAACTTGAGTCATGTTGCATGACCAGTATGGATTAACTGACATATACCTCCTGTGCAGTTGCAATATTCAAGGTCTCAAAAGTAGTGTGCATGTGGCTTATGTCATCAAGACTTGAATGAAAATAGAAACAGTCTGTCACAAAATAGTGTTTTTGCAAAAACGAAGCTACCTACTAGAGACATGCTGTGCAATCTACCATGCATACTGTTACCTTAGCAGTGTTGCATCTAAGAAAAATAATCAATTTTTGAGGGATGATTAAGCAGGCCTCTCAATATTTACCCACAAGTGCCGGCGAACCAGATGATAACAGATGATAACTTCTGTTCTACCCTTATGAAAACAAAACTGAAATGCTTGTGTCTGCGCTCCAGGCTGTTGGCATGTGTTTGTAAAGTATGCGCTAGGAAAGTAACTTGACCCTTAGTTGTCAAAGATGTGTAAAATTGTCAGACACTCAAATATATGGTGAGCATGAGTGCAATATCACTGAGAGATAGTGTTACCGTACCTGCCAGTTTAGATTAAATTCCACAATGCAGAGTTTCTGTGAGAGCTGAATGTGAGATGTGATACATTCAAAGAGCTGAAAATATTGAAGCTTTGTCCACAAGTGATGTTAAATGGGCTTTTATTTTTATTACTAGTAGTAGTATATGTAGTACTTTAGTACTGGTAGTAGTAATATCATTGTAATTACACATTATTGTTAAGCATTTGGGGAACTGTTGTTTTGCTTTTAGTCATAGCTTATATCTGTATTTATGTGTATACAAATTAATCATCCTCCCCCTCCCTGTTGGTTTAAAACTTTTCAGACCAAGGTGATTGCTTTAAGGGCAACAAATGTGTTAGATTCATTATCACCTCCATGCTAAGAAGAGCAAGATGTTTTAGCAGTGGCCTTGCAGCCTTCAGTGCCGTTAGGCGGTGTGTGTGATTTCCCACACACACAAATTTGGCACAGCTAAAGGTCTAAACCAATCACACATTCACGCATAAGCAGGCCAGGCAGCTAATTCGCTACCTACCACTCTTTGAGGCGTCTTTGGCTCATTAACGTAATGTCATTTGATACTGAGTGATAGTTTGCCTCACTGAAAAGGTCTCCAAGATAAGGGCCAGGTATTTAATCTTTTCCTCTGCTTTGCCATCTCTCAGTGGCAACGTGTGAGATATGTCACCTGTGGAGAAAACACCTTTTTCTAACACCAACACAGTCAGGTTTTCACTCCCCAAAGGTTAACATTTCTCCTTTGTTTCGTAATCAGCATTATGCAAACTGTTTTATTGTGTGTAGTTGTCCTAATATACAAACCATGCTGCAGCAGAGGGATGTTAAAGGAGATAGTTTGAAATGTTCAGCCTCTGCTTCAAAGATTATTCATTATTTTTAAGATTTTTTTTTTTTTGCCCTTATGAAAGAATCAACTGTACACACAGTTGCTAAGGTGATACGTACACACAGTTGTTAAGTATGATTTCACACCTGTTCATCGGTTAATTTCGTATGGACAAAGGAAAAAAGTTACACAATGTTGCTCTTTAGTTCTGGTCAATTACACAGGCTTTTTACAAATGAACCAAGAGCTGTAAACATGAAGTTATACAGGCTGACAGGTAACTCATTGAGTGGACAGTTTTGACAACTGCATCATCCGTGTCACATGGACCCTTGTGGGGAAATCAAATTATAGTAGCAGTCAGCAAGTCATGCTGTACATAAATGTCACAGAGTTCACAAAGAAATAGCAGACTAGTATTATCAGGGAATATAACTCCACTCACATGCTGAAATGCAAGTACGTGTTACCATGGTTACCAAATGATTGGCATAGGCCTACAGCTTATTATAAGATAACTTCCTGGTTTAATGGTTTTTAAGCTTTTGAAATAATGCTAAAATCACATAGCTACTATCATAAAATCCTGTGGTTGGTCTGTTTGATTTCAGACCGCACCAGAATCCGCTTGAAGACCCTTGTTTTCAGGTAGTCTCGGATTGGTGGTTTAATCCATCCCAGAGTTCTTGGCAGCTTTTACACCAGCCAAAACGGGGAGATCCTTTTAAGCGAATCCACAGGTTAGATGTGAAAGTACCATAAAGAGTGGCCAAATTCCTGTTACACTAGTTCCTAGTCCTGCATCTAGGACATACACAAAAGAAAATACCACAAAGCAACACTGACACCAATCAGTCATGTCCCACTCTTGAAGAGTTGCACAATGCATTGACAATCTATTATGGAACTGCTGCATCACAGCTCTCCATAAAAAAAGCTCTGGATTTAAATAGCCCTTTAACTTGATATGTGACACATGTCTTGTGGTTAGGAGCTCCTAAGAATTAATCATCATCGAGTGCTCCAAAAGCAAATCACACACTGACAGTAATTGCAGGCCTACACGTTTACCTCACAGGCATAAATACAACCACACATATACATAGAGCAACAATCTCACACACATTTTACACAATGACCTGTATTGTTGGTTGTAATTATCCTCTTTTGTTGCTTTCCTGACTTAATGAAATCAGATCTCTCAGATGCTTAGATGTTATTTGTTTGTAAAAGTTGTTTTTGATTTCCATCACACACAATATGATTACAGTATGTCTTTCTGAAATTACAGGCTATCACCCAGATTTCACTGAGAGGTCCACAGTCATATAAGACATGGCTCCTCCTGCCTGGAAATGTGTGTCTTGGTATACAGATTTTTTTTTTTTTAGGGGGGTGGGGGGCGCAAAAAGATGAGTCCTTCTGTCTGCAGTCATGAATTGGGCCCTAAATTACTCTTATTGCTCAGCAGCAGGTAACGACGCTTCCAGTGGTGGGAGTCAGGTCGTGAATGTCCCATGTTAGGATCAGTGGTTTGTGGCTGCGTACTGAGTTATGGAGATGAGCGTAGCGACTGGGGAATGTTTTTCTGTCTGTCTGAGCCCCCCCACCTCTCCTCCTCACCACCTTCCTCTCATCTGGATGTTAACGCATTCTCAGGCCTCAAACAGCAGACATTTTGAAACACTCAAAACAACAGCCACATCGGGGGTTAACACCAGTTACGACTGAGGTGTCACACACTCCTGCGGTTTAAGTAAACACTGTGTGTGTGTATGTATGTGTGTGTGTGTCTGCCTGCCTCCCTACCTGCCCCACAACAGTATCTTCATGGATCTTCCGAATGTCCTCTATAAATAAAGTCACAAGTGACACCTTGTGTTCTGTTTCACATGCAAATTCAGCCCATCCCTTTGCATTTAAAGGAGATAAGGACAAATTAAGCAAACCGCACTGTCACTACCTAAATGTGAGAGGAAGAAATCACAGTGATAAGTGAAACAGGAGATACATGGCTTTTTTTTTTCTTCTTTTTTTTGAAAAAGGAGATCAACTCTCCTTTTACATGTCTTAGCTAGCTGCACAACTAGCTAGAATATGACAGCTATCACAGGCTTGGAGGCTTGCACATGATTTAGCAGTCATTAATTCTGAATTTGATCCATCGTAGTCCCAGGTGTACAGTGTGGGTTTTAAATTGTACTTTGACTTTTCGTAACATAATTATAATTTATTAAGGCATCCCACAAGGTTTCGTTTAAGGATCCCTGATATTCTTCTCGTGCTACTCTGTCTTTTTAAATATATGTTGATTGCATAGAAATGTACTGTTTCATTTTTTCATTTAAGCACCATCACCAATTTGTAGGGATGTACTTTATACTAGAGATATACTTTACGTATCTAACAACAAAACCTTTAGTCATCTGGCTTTGTTATGAATGCATAGACTAAAGCAAACAACAAAATGCCATTATCTCAACAATCACGTACAGTTCTATAGAAGGCACACCTGAACTTACCATGAAGAGAGGGAAATTATGTTTTGATTGCACGTCTATATATGTACTATAAACTGTACACGTGCAACAAACGCAGGCATTTTATGTTCACAAAAGCCCACAAGCACACATTGTTGTAGAGTGGTGCCGTAATGACTTTCCCAAAATTATGTGATTTATTATACGTGCTTTCAAGTGAGAGGTCTAATGCAGCCTAGTTACTAAATAAACATTTGTTGTAGAGGCCCCCTTTTCCTCCAGGACACCGGGACCTAATCTCCCTCCACTTCTCACTAACTAAAACTCATTCTCTTTTCTTTCACTCTCTGTTTCTCTGTCTGTCTTTCCCTCTTTGACTCACCTAAACACACACACACACACACATCTCCCTTGTGCCCAGTGAGTAGACGTGGAACCGTGTGAGCCTTCAGGAGGACTTTGAAATGAGACATGGCTGGGACATCAGAGGACTCTGCCACTCTCAATGAAGCCTGCTTGATTTATAAGAGAGCAGGGAGTGGGGAGGTGGGGGGGTTGTTTCCAGAGGCACACAAGGCCACAAGGTCCTCCATTAGTACCCTGACCCCTGTTTCATGGGACCAACCACTGCATAGGAGGAGAGGGAGGAGAAGAATGGAGGGATGGATGGATGGTGGACATGGGGGGCTTATGTGTGTAGGGGGGGTCTTTCTTTTTTAACGTAGAAAGTCTGCTATTTACATTTTCACCACAGAAAAGGCAGCAGAAATGAGAAACCCAAGCTCGATCATTTGTCAGCGGCCTGTGGTGTCCTGACTTAAACGTCTGCTGCCTGTACCTGATCCCTCTCTCAAGCCTGCCCCTGCTCCCTCTTTTACGATTCTCCTCACAGTTTTACTGTCCACAATCTAATTAGCTGTGTCTTAATCACGTGTTAAAGCGCATCGCCTTCCTGGTGTTTACTGTCTGTTTGCCATGCTGTAAAAATGTGTGAGGTAGCTTGTAAAAAGCTTGCCCACTGAGGATTACTTAAGTACTTGCTCCTTTTTGTGGATAAAATCACAGCATCACTGACAAATAATGGGTTTATAGGCTCTGTACTGTGCTACTGCAGAAAAACTCTGTCATTCATGAATGTAGGAAGGATTTAGACACTCTAAGGCTAGTTATTCCTGAGAAAGAAGAAACTGAGATATGCTGATCCAGTCATGTAATTAGTGTAGTCTATGACATTTTTGGCAAATATGATATTAGAAGTATCTTATCTGGCCAAAAGGGCGACATCCACAACTAATTTAATTGCCTTTGATATCCAGCTTTAGAGAGGATCATATCATGCTGTTTTTGATTCCGCATGTGAGGCCCACCATGCCTACATCAGTCTATGTTTGCTCATCACGTAAGCCACTCAGCGCCTGGCCTTGGCTCACGTCAGTGTTTGCAGACTGAATCTATAACACGTCTTATTTCCTGTTGAGATTTGTTCCTTTTGTTTATGAACACTTGGTGGAAGGCCTGCTTGCTTTAAACCAACACGGTAATGGCATTATGCTAACATTTTAAGAAAGACATATGTTTTCAGTGTGCATTACATTACATTTTTCCCCATCGTATTCCATCTTTGGCTGGTTAGTGTGGCCCCTAGCCCTATTCGTCAGAAACCAGCCTGGTTGGAGGAGGTTTACCCCTCTTGATATAAGCATACTGGAATTTATTGTTTTCAGTAAACATGTCTTATATATAATCTTTGTATATAGTACACACTGCCAGTTGCCATAGGAACTTAGTAGGGTTTTCATAACACTTCAGGGGCTCCCTTAGGCATGATAGGTCTCAATCGACCCCCGTCACACAGTGAGTTGCAGGCCCACTCAGTATTTCTTGGGATTTAGGTATAAGACGAAACATCCATCCACATCTTATAGGCCCAGCGTGCATGCCGGGTAATAAGAAACAGTCACAGGCCTTGCGGGGATCCATGGCAAATTATAAAACACTGCAACAGGTTTTACAGGCATGTCCCTTGTGTGTATGAGGTGATTAAAAGTTAACGCAGTAAGGAGCTACAGGGAGGAAGAGACAAGAGGAAGAAGATGTAAAACGCCGTCTGACTGCACGTCCTCTCTTGTTACCGGATGCACTTGTCCGCCAGACGTCCACTCTCTCATACACACTGCTGTCTCTAGCATGAAAATGTAAAGGGCTTGTGATGTAGGGTTGGGGATTATTGCATGCAGCTGGCGGCTGTCACAGTAAGACACTTAGCCCCTCTCCCCTCACCCTTTATCGTAACCCTTTCATATACTACATTCCCAAGTTTCTCTTTTTTTGCCTTCCCACACCTGTAAGTGTCTTCTGTAAATCTTGTCACCTTCTTTTTGTGGGTCTAAAGGTGTCAGTATACTTCAAACAAAGCACTTATTGGATCGTCAAACAGCCCTTGAAACCCCCTCCACCCCCCTCCCCCAAACGTCGGAAAATTGTGAAGACTGTGTCTGACAATTTTAGCTACTTTCCGAAAAGCCGACCGACTATCCGACAAGCACTGTTGGGGGAAGAAGTGTGACTTTTTAGAAAAAGTATAAACGCATTTGGCCTCAGATGTGTTTGGATGAAATATCACAGGAACTACTTATTTCAAGCAAATCCCGGAAAGAGATGCGTTCCGAAGTATGACTTCAAGTTTAAGTATGTAAGTTTAAGACAACCAGCAGTTTTCATTGTTGTGGAGCAAGAGGTTTTATAATTTATGTTAAGTTATAAAAGTTATTAGTAGCTGTTCTGATGACTCATTGGACTGTTCTGGCCATCTCCACATCTGCTCAGACCATTTTTATAAAAAACAGTATTTTGGCTTCTATCACCCATGCAATGATGAAGCAATAATTGGATTCTAATTTTAAGAGAAGGGCTGATAACAGCTTGTAATGCTCTTTGACACTCAGGCTGATATCCTCACTAGCGATGCATACGGCCCACTGCAGTATCTTTACTAAGTTTATTATCTATGCAAATGGAAGGGAGTGATTAAGACCTTGGATCCTACCTCTGGTGTGGGCTGCCCATGCTTCCATGCTGTGAATAGAAAAGGTCTCTTCCTCTGGTTGTGTAGCAGCCAGGCAACAGCAGCAGCCATCACATTTGCATCCCCACCCAACCACTGCTTGTACCACTGCCCACTTTAACTAGGCTGTGTGCTTCATCGCCAAGTAAACAGGGTGATTTAGTCATTTGAATTCATGACAATGAAAATTGGCAGGAAAACAAGCATGGGAAAACAGTTATAAGAATCATTATATGGTAGATCATTGACACAAAGAGAAAAAGTGGAAAGGAAAAGGAGATTAGGAGGCAAAGAAGAGTAGAAAAAGAAGAAGTGGGGCGCCCCTCAGGACCGATCTGTATCTCTACACTGATAAGAGAGCGAGTGTCTGAAGGCTGGCTTTTCTTCCCACAGCTTTTCGTGGCTCTCCCAGGGCAATTTGAGTCCAATTGTTCAAGATTATAGAAGCTTCTCCCTCCGGTATAGAAAGGTGGATCTCTGCAGGTGGACATGAGGTGAGGTAATACTGTTTTGGAGTCACTGGGGAAACCTGATGGAAAGTTAAACCATACAGGACAGTAAGGGTGTCTCCTGTAATCTTCCACCATGACTTTACTATTAGTCCAGGAAGTGAATCCTCTGTCTGACATTTGATGATGTCTTTGACTTTCCCCTTCACTTTTTGTGAAGCATTTTCAATCCCTTGGATGACTTTAACACGTAGTAATGTTGGTGAAGCAACATGACTTTTTGTGTCATCTAAACAAGTGAAACATACTGAAAGTTGTGAATGAAACTGGTTTGGTGTATGGTGATGAGTCAAAAAGGAATTGTCCAGCCCAGACTATGTCTCATCATTGTCTGGTTGTATGTCCATGAAAATTCAAGGGTCCTTCTTTCTGCGGAACAATTCAGCTTAGTCAGTGCTCTTGTTGGTGAATCACTGACTTTATCTTCACATGCAGTAGTCCCTTCAAGAATGCATTCTTCATGCTCTGTATCTCATCTCATGCTTTATGTAGTCACTGACTCGGCAGCAACTTTGTAATAAGTTATAAATATTTAGGGTGGACAAAGCTAGATTCCCTTGCATAACTTTCTGTGGGTGGCTGATTATTTTCTCACTTAAAATGTGTCATCTTCCTTATTCCTGATAAAAAGGGAAAGTGTCATGCTTTCGCTTTTCGGGTAAGAATGTGTCATCTTGTCAGTGCTCACTTACTCTTCACCTACCCCATATGTTTATAATAAACTGATATGGGTTATAAATAACCAATTATAACATACGAATATGTTGTCTCGTTAGTTAACTGTTAACACATGTACAGATCATGAACAGGCAAACTATTTGTCTGTCCTGTACTGCCTAATTTAGCATTCATTGTTATGAATGTAAAAGAAAGACTTTAAGTGGTTGATGACAAATAAACGAATAAGGTTTATATTATATTATAGTTCTACTTAGAATTACATTATAGTGTTGAAATTAAGTGTCACTAATTCAATATTACACATGTTTTATTTTTGTAATATATACCAATAATTATGATTTATCCCCATACCATCAGAAATAACTCTGGTTAGAGATTAAATAACTTTTTCATTACAAAATGGCATACTTTCACTATACTGCAGTGTTATCATAGACGCTGTCTTCAGCTGTATCTGCCTTTCCTCTAAGATCCTTTGCTGACAAGGCAGGAGTATGGTATGTTGAGGTGCTTCTGCCCCTCGCCCTCTGCCCATATGTTTTGAATTACGCCCTAGGAGGTGCCATGCTCAGCAGCTCAGTGATAGGAGGGGATAAAGCAGGCCTCTCCAGCCCAAATGACGCATGACATGGCACTGCGCCCCGGGGCCTTATTTATGGCTTCCCATGTCAGCGGAGGCTTGCTCCCCTGGGGAGCCCAATGGACGTTACCCGCTAACTTAGCTCAGCCAGCCTTCAGCACTCATCTCGGGCTTGAAACACACACGCACACAAAAACACACAGTCCATCCGCTGCAGGAATTCTAATCATTTAAATGTGACAGCATGCACACATAGCTGAGGTGTATGCCGAAATCAAATACATTTACTCAAAGAGAAGTTTATTCAGCTGTACAGCAGCCACAGTTGCCACACTGTTACACAAGAAGTGAAGCGGCACATATGAAGTGCTACTTCAGAGGAATTAACGTCATGTCAGGCTACAGCTAGGCCACTGCCAGGCACACACTGCCTCTTTTATCAATGCCTCTGATGTGGAAGAGGATGTGAAATCTGGAGCGAGAGTGAGGAAGAGATTTAGTGAGAGGATCTGAATACATTTTCTCTGTAGTTACTCAAGAATCCATGTACATATCACACCATATTAACAAATGGACGCATACACTGCCAGCACTCATGCACACACAGGTGTTCTCCATGAGCCATTCGGAAATGTTCCAGTGATCCCTGTCCAGGCTTTTAATGTGGGTAGAAGGAAAGGAAAAGAATTCCGAGGAAATGAAAGCCAAGGGATGAGAAGAAGCTTGAGAGTAGATGACAGAAGGAAAAAAGAAATCTGAAATAGATAACATTTAAAAGAATTTATTGAACATCAGAGAAAGATGTGATGTGATGGCATGGTGCTGCCAACAGGGTTAACACAGGACCGAAAGATGGCTGAGCTTTTCTCTTCCCTGGTATCTCATATTTCTTTGTGCTTTTGGGAGTGAGCGCAAGAGAGGGAGCACTGTCAGGGTTTTATGTGGCCTTTTGAAAACAGAACAAGCCCTCTGCAGAACAATGTATCCAGCTTCAGAATTCCTCTGACAACAAGGCACTCATTTTTCCAATTTCCCAGGTCCTGCCTGCTGCCTGTAAAACACCCTGTTTGAAATCCACTCTGGTCATTGTTTAGTCTAGTGGACATCCCTTAGATCATCCTCATCAGAGGCCATCCTGCATCCCTTCATGCTCTTGAGTCCTCCCACTCCGCAGCAGCTCTGTGTCATCAGAACTGACCCCCCACCCCATTACGCTAACCTGACTCTTTCTAGCGTTGTTAAAACCTGACAGCAAGCATGTTATTGCAGAATAAGAGTATGAATGGTGATTGTACAATTGAGCAAACAAAAGGCAGCAGTTTGGGTTACAGGCAATCCACCCCAGCGTCGTCTCGAGTTCTAAGAAACTGTTCAGCGAGTGGTTATGAAACAATGCTGTGGTGTGCTATATATCTGTGGAATGGTACTTTGCAGAAGAGGGGAAGTGCGTCTTGTCTAATAACATTCCTGTATATGATGCAATGCTCCACCATCTACTCATAAAAGAAGAGTACATAAAAATGATTAAATGTGAGACATGGTATTGCAGTGTCCATCCAACAGCAGTGTCTACAAATGCTGTAGTTAGAGTAGGCCTGCATGACATAACAAAATACTGCACCACTGAGACTTTAAAATTTAATCTCCAACGTTTTTTTAATTTCTTCTATGTATACGTCATTACGTACCCACATGCATTTACACTTTTCGTGCACCTGCAGAGCTGTTCTGGGATCAAAAGAAGAATCTGTCCAAGGAAGAAACCAAGCTTTCCTTATTTCTTGCCTCTGGCTCACTTAGATGATGTAGATGTCCAAACACGTGACTTACACAATGACGCAGGATCAAAACTACGATGTGAGCCTGCCACTGAGGTTCTTGGCCTGGATTTCAAGATTAGGGAAGGGTTTCGATTAGTCCAGCTGGACAGTATAGAGCCAGAGAAATCCCTGGGAATCTGGATCTTCTCTGTAAAAAGGGAAATACCACACTGTACTCTGAGTGTGGGTCATTGGGTTAAACCTCGAGCTGGTGTCTGCGCTTTCATCTGGCCTCCAGCAGAGCGTTGGCTGGGTCTGACCTGATAAAGTCAAGAGAACAGGCAAACTAGGCTAACATCTCCCTTTCTTCTATTAATCTGAAGATTCAGAGTAGGAGGAGAGAAAGAGATGCAAGTATGTGAGGCTGAATAATGTGCTGGTTGTCTTCACCTCATTAGGACTTCCCCTGTGTCTTTGATGGCTACTAAGGGCCAGAGGGCCAAGCAATGGAGATGGAAGGATAGAAGGCTCCGTCCTCTCTTCTCTGTTGTTCCCTTCCTACCAAACAATTCTTTACTCAGTTATCTACCCCTTTTCTAGCCTCCCTTTGTTCTTTTTTTTTTTACACCTTTTCTCCTCAGCCAGCTTCCCATTCCAACAATGTAATTGTTCATTCTTTTACTGGATCCCAGTAGTCAAGCAGTGAGAGCTGACACAGGGATCTGATTTGTTAGGGTCAGTGTGATCCAACGATCCATCAGATCCATCAGGCCGATGCCACAGACTCCTGGGAGACTGGGCTTTTGTTTGGCTAAGCCGTTGATGGAAGCGAAGCCTCTGTCGGGGAAGCGATTAAGAGCGCAGCAGGCCCAGAAAAATGAATCGCCCTTGTCACTCCACATCAGGAGCTCGGCCACGGTCGCAGATCCTCCTCAGACGCCGTCATATTCAACCACTGTTTGTCCAAGCCTTTGAACTAGGGATAGATAGATAGATAGATAGATAGATAGATGAATGAGTCCATGTGTGAAGTGGCCATGGGGTGCTTCAGGTTGGCTCCCAGTCTTGGATTGATGAGTAAGTGCTGGTTTGTTATCTGAAGTTGGGGTGAGGAAAGAGGATAGGTGAGGAGCGAGTGATGAGGTTGACTTCAGTATTTGTCCCGTAGCAAATTGCTATGGGTGCATTGTCACAGGTACCAAGGAGATGATGATCCGATCATAGAAAGTCTAAGTGATGTATTATGAAATGCAAAAACACCAAACAATTTATAATATTATGAAACAGGATTTTATAACTCTGGAGGGCATGTCTTTTTCTTTGTATATCTTGAAAATCTCAAGGCATCAATTTTATTTAGTATTACACTCTTCTTGTTATTTGGTATTCTACCTAAAAAGTGTGCTTGGAGGTGCTTGCATTGTGTTGTGTCAAATGGATAAACCTTTTAGCTGTACTACCCTGCATTTTGTTGTTGGAGGCCTCTTCAACAGCATGCCTGTGTGTACACATTGGTCTCATTGAAGTGAATGAGGCTGTCTTTTTTGAAACATGACTTATGTTTGTCTGAATATGGCTTGAATGGTTCAGTGCACAGCATCCTCTCTGCATGTTGTCTTCTACCCCGCACTTATTCCACCTCTTACTTTCTCTTTATTCTATGACAGAGATGGAACCCCTCCACCTTGCGTGTCACGGCCTTAGACTAAACATACTCTTGTGGTGTTGATGTATCAGTGTAAGCGGCTGCCTCTAATGATGGCCAACTTATCTCGTTAGAAAAATAATGATTTCACTGGCTGCCATTCCCACAGATAGGCCCAGTATTTTTCTTAGGCTATATGTCCTTTGCAGAGCTGCAGGGCCCAGAGATTGTCTGCCTCGGCCCTTACGCCTGCCTGTCGTATATCAGCAGCACTGCCACCGTCAAGCCCTTGATTTATGGCTGTTTATCTCCAGTCACCCCCCCTCCCCAACAGATGGGCTCTGGCTATTTACTCAGGAGCGAAAGGCCCCAAACCGATTGAATAAATACAACAAACAAGAAGTAATTATGGAGAAGTTGGTTGTGATTACAATTTATTGGTCACCAGAGAAAATGGTAGATTGATCTGTCCCTGTTGTTTATCAGGTGTGACGCTGATCAAGTGTCCTTGATTAATCTGGCTGTGTTAAGTTTCGCCCTTATCTTAATTACTTTTTCCGCTTGTGTATGTGTGGACAGTCCTGCTCATTGTAAGATGACATGTTGGTACTGCGGCATATAAAAAAAAGCATCAGACTGTTCAAGAGTCTCTCGATATGATTTATGTTTATTAACAGTGTAATTGTGAAAACATTCCTTCAGCTGTCATGTTCTACAGGGTTGTCACCTTAAATCTCTGCAAGTATATTCAAGCTCTAAATCTTGCTGCCTGTCAGATCTTCACAGAGAAAAAAAAACACATTGCACCATAAATTGTCTGTTACAGACTTAGAGGGGCTTCAGTTGATTTCTGAGTCTCTGGAGAAAGGTCTTCAGTATAACGAAGAGTATCAATTTTTCAAACCAGTCTTACTATATTGTTGCAGATTTTTCAGTATCTATAAGCATCTGAGATTTTTTTTCCCCTCAATTTGATGGATACAAACCAGATTTTGACCCTTGCACCTGTCAGTCATAAATTATGATTCTTGGTTTATGTTTCCCATAATATGAAGTTAAACGCTTTGAAAATCATTTTGGACGCAAGCGCATAGATAATAGCTTGTTACATCCTCCTCTGCATAATGCATTCCATAGAGACACATTGATACGCCATGCAGTGGGATTTATATTTTCTCAGGATTAAAGTGTGATGAATGTTTCCTCTCTGTGTATATGAACTTAAGAAAGGCTGTTATTCATGCGGATACATCTCTATGTGTGTGTGTCTGCAAGTATCAGAAGAATGTCTTCAAGTTGAAGATACTCGTGAGGAGAATGGTTAATTTGTCAGTACCACATAATTGATATAAGTAATAAGAATAAAGTAAGGATTGACGTTGGTGGACTTCATAATGAGGTAAACTCAGCCAGTCATCACATCTCACTCATCTGCTGAGCAGAGCTACTAATGCCTTATCTTGAATCCAATTAAACAGTGATAGAGTGTAAATGATCCAGGCTAGTTCTGACCACGGTTGAACCAGATGTGTGCAAAATAATGAACTGGAGTTGTGGGAGATTATCTTTTTGTTCGTAGTTTTTTATAGCAATGTTAATTCATCTCTTATAAATTACCATGCACAGTATGTTGAGGAAAATAAATACTATAGGGTTAAACATTTTAAGCATCAGGGACCCACATTCCAGTTGTGTAAAAGTAAGTACATTACTCAACTGCAATAATAATGGGTTGCATTTATAAAAAGTTACGACACATAATCCACAAACTTGATAAATAACTAACTCCTGAGATCTGCAATGTTAAATATTTATGAGAACTTGATATATCCATGCTCTTCAAATCGATACTAACAAAGTAGCTCTTGTTCATCCAAAATTAGTTTGCTCTTTAAAAACGAATATTTTTAGGATTCAAGAAACTAAATTACAGCTGCTGAAAGGAACTTTTTGTGTCACAGAAATGAATATGGATCCACCGGCTATGGTGCAACTTTTCTATCATTAATTGCCTGCCATTTGAAAACAGTGACACCCACACTGACAAAACAATAGTAAGCACACAATCAAAACTATTGGTGGTGCTTTTAAAGAATAATTGAATCCTTGTTAGACAGCATGATAGTGCATTAGCACATTGGGTTCATATGGCGCAGATATTGAGTGATAAATGTACTGTAGGAGAACAGTTTCCTGAGGATGATGTGTGTAGTTCAGATACTGTTTGTATCTACAGTATTTGAACAGTGGTCCCACATGTGCATGTGCACGCACAAGCAATACAAGCCCCATTCCTCACATTGATGGTTGGTAAGGAAGGAAGAGAGGGGGAGGATGAGAGATGTTAAATGTGTTCCACTATGCACAGCCAGACCCAGTGGTGTCAGCTCAGCTGGGAGATATATTCTCCAGCTACCCCCTCTGCTTCAACTCAGCCCACACTGGGAGAGAGAAACAGAAAGAAAAGGAAAGATGGCGAGCACATCTGGAGCCAATACTTAGGATGGTGGAAGGATCCGTGTCAGGATTGGACCTACAGCCTGGTTAAGATCAGATTTACCAGTTCATCTTGGCACACCTTCTCTAAAAGTGGTTCCTGTTTGTGGCATTGATTGTGTTTGGTAACGATGGTTTCACTCAGAGGTTGTCTAACCACAGCACAGCGTCACTAGAGGGATCAGGAGGGGATCAGTACTTTGAAAGTATAGTTCCTGCACAAATCTGGAGAAAATATCACTAAAACACCTCTTCCAATTAATTTAGGTTTATCTTCCTGTCTCACTTAACGTAGCATGTGCGGTAGTCTACACTGCACCCATCTGACTCCCACACATGTTGCATAGAGCAGGCCGACCCTCCCTCACATCACCAGCAGCCTTTGTAGCTGGCACAGACAGGCGGGAGATGAGCAGGAAGGAAATGACATCATGGCATTTTTTATCCTCGCTTGGCACAAGGAACCAATTATTGAACCTGCATAGTATGAATTCACAGAAATGCAGATAAGATATAGTTATTTAACAGCGTGGCGTTACAATTGCTTCACATGTCTGGTTGTGATTATGAAGTCAATGTGGCAGACACAGTAAATTCAAAGCAAAATACTCCCTTGATAGCGTGTCATTTTGCACTGAATGCTTCCCTCTCAACCACAAACTGAACATGATTAAATCATTACGTAATTAACAATAAAAATGTTACATGGACACTTACTCTTTCTGACTTATGGTTATTTGGTGCGGCTTATTATGCATACTGTGCTTCTAAATCTTTATGATTTATGGGTATTTCAGACCTCCTGCTATTTGTTGACCTGTGGTCATTGAGAATACAGATGTCACTCATTTGACTTTGGAAAATGCAGAGCAGCCAAAACATAAAGTGGAAATGTTAACCCAATAACGCTAGATAAACAGTCAAAGGAGAGAAGCCAAAGACAACAGAGAACGAAAGGAAAGTGTCCTGCTGGCATCAGGTTTCCCAGAGTAAGTGTTATTTGAAAAGCAGCTGAAGGGTGACACTCACTCTCCTCCCACCCAAATCTCTCCCTCCCTCCTCCCTCTCTCACTCAACCATCTGTTGCTCCCTCTCTTCTCAGGCTGCTCTAAGTGCCTTGAAACAGCTGTCGGAGCAGGGACTGGACCCGGTGGATGGCCCCATTAAGGTACGGCAGGACGCGCATCACACCAAGCTCACAGACAGGCGCTCCACGCTCACTCAGCGTTGGATGTTTTACCAGTCAGCCAATCAGTGTGGATAGAGGCTTGTCTAGTCAAGAACCAGATGTGTGTGTGTGTGTGTGTGTGTGTGTGTGTGTGTGTGTGTGTGTGTGTGTGTGTGTGTGTGTGTGTGTGTGTGTGTGTGTGTGTGTGTGTGTGTGTGTGTGTGTGTGTGTGTGTGTGTGTGTGTGTGTGTGTGTGCTAATCTGGCTTATTGAAAATCCTCAGCGCTGCGGGCTGGCCCATCATCAGCTTCCCTCCTCCCCACCCACACACCCACGTCCAACATTTCCACTCGACATTTTTCTTCCATACGAATAGAAACAGTAGGCGTATATATTTACATGGACTACAATCCTGTCAGTGCTCGATACTTTGCATGATGGCTATCACCGCTGAGGCTCAGCCATGATTGCTATAGAAAATAGGGCTTTCTCCATACACACACACCCCTCTTCCCCCTCAATCCCTATCTCCTCCAGGATAAGGAAGGAAGGATGACAGCAGAAAGAAGTAGGAAAGCTGTGGGCCTTTTTTTTTCTTTTTTTTTTACCCCGGGTGGAAATCACTATCCAGCATTTCTGGAGTATTTTCATAGTAGGTGTGCCCTGGGAAAAAAGAAAAAAGTTTAGGCTGGGCTGTTTTCTTGCAGCCCCATGTCTCATTCACAGAGAAAGAGGAAACGAACAAAGAGAGGAAAGATAACCACAGACTTCTTACAGCTTCATTTACGTCACCATCAGAGGAGAGGGGAAAATATGGCAGCAATTACACTTTCACCTGAGCAGTTAATCACTGATTTCTCACTGCATGCTTTCCTTTCTCTTGGTTTCTAAAACTCATTAACTTGCCCATTCACATTCTCAGTCACAAGGTTTCCAATGATTGCAGTTATAACAGTGAAAATACAAATTTGTTTTGGCTCTTTGTGTATAAACCTGTCATCCATTCTACCCTGCGCCCTCAGACATGATGTTTTTACAGTCCTTTGTGATAGAAAGCACAGCACAGAAGCCACAACCAATCGGTTAGTGTGAAACAAATTGAGGTCAAGGACTTGTCAAGTGTCTTGAGTCACAGTCGCAGCACTTTCATTTTCGCTGATAGTTTTCATTTACAAAGACTGCTTATCACATTTTGAAAGAATGACTCATTAGAGAGCAAGGACAGTTTACCAACAGCAGGACTGAGTGTTACACAGTGCTCGAATCCTTGGACCAAATCCACCCTGACAACAGTTTCTTTTGTCTTTTCAGAGCACCGAAGCATGTGGGAGGGAGGATGGACATTAAACAGACTAACTCAGGCACCACCACTCAGGTCTGCAAGGATTCAAAGGCTGTCGTCAAGGAGCTGACAACCCCAAACCCCTCCTTCGGCATACACAAACCTGACAAACCCCCCCCCCCCCCCCCCCCCCCTTTCCTTCCCACCTTTCACCCTGATCCCCCATAACCTACAACCCACAGTGTCCCCACAAACCCCAAACCAACCCCCCCTCCCACCCCCACCCCACGATCGCCACTGTATCCTGCAAAACCTGTCAACATGCAATAGGGTGGATGTGCACCGAGAAATGACCGACTAAAACACCATTACCTGAGTCTATGTGAAGACAACGCTATCTTAACACGTTTATTGATGATTTCAAATTTAGAGGTCAAAACATAAATAAATGAATAAATACAAACTAATGAGATAAATGCATGGTACTGTATGAAATCAAGGGAAATCCAAAGTGATACACTGCATAGACAATTTCCCCTTTGGATACATGTCTGTTGGTATGGTTAAAACAAATATGTACATCATGCCATTGAAATACAAAAGAAACATTTTAGGGGAGAAACCAACTTGCGTACAGTAGCTTATTTTTTCGGGGGTATTATGTTTCCGTTTGTTTTATTTTCTTTTGTTATTTTATTAATCTAACAATGCTTGAGTACTGTATTTAAAATTAACCAATGCCAGTGCTGTGAAAGTTGTAGTTGTTGTCTTCATATATAGTCACCCAGCTTACCTTGTATGCTGACATAAAAAAAAAAAAAGAGTTCATCTATCTATATGGATGTGTATGACTTGCAAGAGTATCATATTCCGAAAAATAACACAGAAAAGTTTTTTTCATGTGGACAAAAAGGACAAAACTGGTGTTAGCAGTAATCAGTAGAAGTGTGACCACCCAGGAGTGAAGGTTGGACCAACCTTTGCTTCCTGAAGGGTCTACCTGTCCCGTTTTAACATGTTCCCACACTGGCATAGCATCACTGGAGCAACGCATGACCAGCAGCAGCGGAGGCAAAAGGGGCCACCACAGTTGTGCTTTTTAACCCGGAAAAAGAGGCCAGTTATATTAAACAGTGGCTATTTTTTGAGCACAATTTCTGCCAGTTAACTTGTAGAATCCGCCCTCCAGAGAGTTTTGAATGGGCGTCATGCCGACTGCATGTCCTCCAGTGAATGAAATGTCCTCTCCATTCCAGTGATTTTGTGTCAGTGGATTGCCCCCCCCCCCTCCCCCCAAACCCCACCACCACAGTTTTGTCGATCACATCTACACCCATTGTGTGTGTTGTATTGACCCGCCAAGGCATCAACTGGGTGCTTTTAATGCCTGCATTCTGGAGTGCTTCTTTGGAGTGAAGAGAGCCTGCCTCTGATTTTGCAGACTCCCTCCCCTAAAGACCACTTTGAATCACTTGTTCACTGACATTGAGGATGTCTTCCTCATTGCTGTGAGTGCAATGTGTAATAAGGCAGTTTCTGTTACTGAAATGCAGTAAAAACACCTCAGTTCATGTGGAAAAAAAATGTTTTTTTGTCTCTTTCTTTCTCTTCTCCTAACAGGTGTGAACACAACATTTTGCCCTGAATTATTACTTATTATTACCTGTGAAAACAGGGTGATGGCATCAGCTGTTGTTGGGGACCAGTCATGCATTAATGAGTATGGCATTCATGTGGTGTTAAAATAATCAGAAAAATTGGTTCCCAACTGGGAAAATTCACATGAACACACTCTCTAGTGAGAACAACTATGGAAACAAAGTCTGCAAAAACTTTGGTACATGACTTGCCGAAAGTTGACCGATGGCAAGAAACTTAAGACTAATACACGTATTGCATATTCATTTTTTGCTCACATGTAATTTGTAACACGGTATAAGGTTATAACTATTAGTTGGTCTCTACATAGAGCGACCTAGTTTAGTTAGAAAAGTTTAATTATTAGCATTAAACCTGATAACAAGTCAGGTAAAGCAATATTTTTGTGGTTTTAGGGAACGTACCGACACAGCAACACATCTGTGACAAAACACTTACATCTTCTCTGTTGCCTCTTGACTTCTCAACTTGGGAAATGGGACAATCCAAGGAACATGAGAATGCGGCATTATAGAAGCAGCACAGAATACTGTACAGAGGTCTATTGCACAGAGGAATAATCCTCATTAGGTTGTGGCTACACAGGCAGTGTTTATTAATAAGAGCAATTGTAGGTTTTTTGTCTTTTCATGATACTTGATGACAGTAAGAAAAATATCTGCAGTAGTTTCAGGTTGGGTCACCAACAGTTTCATGTGTAGCTATGCAACCCAAAATGAATTATTCTGAGGACAAAAATGTTGTGTCATGTTGTCCTTTACCTTTGCTATTTGGAAGTCTAGCTTTACAAATGAGTAACTACTTCTTGCTGTAATAGTCATCATCACTTAGTTTTTTTTTTCTTCCCAATAGAGACACTTAATCATTAACTTGGTCTTTATGACTCTCAGCTGGACTGGTAGCACAAGGATAGATTGTGTTCAGTTTATCTGTTGCATACTTCTTTTTGCATCATTCCAACACCTTTATGTACTTTCTATGTGTGATTCCACCACCTGTGCTGTCCTCCAACACACAGGCTACTGCTGCATCACCAACACCAACTCTTCTCTCTCCCATTAGCAAGATGAATGAAAGAACAGGACGGCAGCAGTCTAATTCAGCTTCACTGACTAATGGACTCAGCTGGCAGCTACATCTGCTAGCCATTGAGAAGCGCCAAGGCTGTTCTCACACATTAGCAGCAGATCTCTATTCCAGAAGCTTGTTCAGGTAGTGGCAGACCAGCTTGAGGCCATGTTAGGCCCAAGATGAATTGCTCTGCTCTGACCAGCCAATATGGGAAGTGAACCTTACTGCCCAAAATAGAACAAAATCAATGGGGCTGTGGAGCTTTTCCACGCCATGCAAAAGCAAATGCTAGAGTCATTGATTTTTCCGTCTGAATTATGTGCAATCGACCCCCTTGAAGTCCTCTAAATTAGAACTGTATTAACAGGAGGATAAAAAAGAGCGAGAGGAATCCTATAGATATTGATGAATGTCCAAGCAACGATTCAAGCCAAAATCTTAATAGTTTTCTGTCTCGGATAAGTCAAAAGCATTTTTATGTGTACTTAACCAGACCACATAAAGGCTTATTTCACACAATGGGGCCTTTTTGAGCAAGATGGCTACTAACAGTAGCTGGAAGTGGCTGCACTGGTGCTGATTGCTTCTGTACACAGAGGGATCGAAACTGTCAGTACAGCTCTCCCTCATATTAGAGATAATCTGCTGCTGAGCAACTTTATCCAGCCCCGATTAGTCACGGCAGAGGAGTGCTGTGGGCTGAAGCACTGACATCTCCGAGCTTCTCTGTAATGCACCAAGGAGGTTCGAGAAGAACTTGCAAGTGAGCAATCAGAGCGTCTGGAGAATGGGCGTATTCTCTGTCACTGACCAGGAAATCGATTCGTTCTGTGGAGAGATGAGTGTCTGCTATCACACTGATAGATGTGTGGAGGATCATTTTAGCTCCTAGGCTGATCTGCTCTGCTTTTTGGAACTTAACGGCTTTAAGGTTATAACCAAAACATTTTTGTGTTGTGTGTGTTGTGTATTTTTGTTCATTCCAGGCAAAAGTAACATGTTAATTGCATTACAGGATTCATTTTCTGAGCAGTCTGAGCCTCACCAGCATTAACAAGGGCTACCTGGCACTTCTAGAAAGCTCAGCTCTCTAGCTAGGACTAAGAAGGATTATTGAGATGTATTAAGTTTTTTTCTGCTTTATCTGTATTTTGGCTCAAGGCTGAGTCAACTTTCATGACTTGTCTAGAATTGATCTGCCAGTAAATGACTGTGGAGAAAAGGCGGTTATGATGACAGGGCTGAGACGGGCCATTATAAAGACAAGGCTGTCAGTCTGACCCAGATTTAGGAATATAAAGTTCAAGCCTTCAGGCTCGGTCTCATGACCTATTTCTAACATTTTCTGCAGGGGAAATATGGTCAGACCTCTCTACAGCAAAACATTTTGTCCAGACACTAAAAACATTGTCTTTTTCGTGTTCCATTTATTAAATTTAAATTCGGTGAATAATTGATTTAAAAACAGTAGTTTTCCTAAAGAGTCATCTGCACACAAATAGGAAGACATTTCTGGCAGACATACACATTATTATATTGTTTTTGTTTTCTTAGCCCAAAAATAATAAAATTTAAAGTACCTCATTCAAAAATGTGTTTTGATTCTTGTTACTTTGTTTCTTTGTTACTTGGATTATTCAGCTTCACTGTGCACAATGATGTATGTTCAGAGTTGGACAGCAGAAATAATTTCAGTTTAAGACTTGTGTATGAGCATGATTTTATGACATCACAATTAGTTTGAAAGCCATAGTGGTCCGTTATGAAGCTTTCATAAGTGTGAGGAAATTTAAAACTTCAGTGCACATAACACTGATAATAGACTATTCAGTAAAGTGTCCTATACTCATTAACAAATGGGAATATTTGAATATTCAATGAAAAAAACAGTAAGGGTAATTTTAAGAATTAGTAACTAGGTCACTGAACGTTTTTGTGGAAAGAACAAATCGGACACAAATTATTATTCAAAGCAGAAAAACCACCAGGATTACATGCTCCTCTATGGATTGAGAAAACCCACAGAAATGTGTCAGAAAAGATTTTTTTCAAAATTGACATTTGCAATATATACCCAACAACAGCCATGCCTAACTTTCAGTTGTCCAAAGTGCACTTAGGTTACTAAAAATCCCCCAATTTTCTGAAAAATACCAAGGACGTGACCTAAAAAGCAACCACAGCCCTGCACAATGTACAAACAACTCAACAGTTTGAGCATGTGAGTCCAAATCTAGCTCATGACATCTTAAAGTGATACTCAGCTGACACCAATTAGGAAATTTTGCTTTTTCCTCGTTTTCCATTGGGGAAGTAAAAGGTCAGGATGGTTGTTGTGCTCCCAGTCATCTCAGCAAGAAGACAGCTGTCAAAGCTGGGTTTTAACTCAGGTGGCACCTTTAAAGGGTAGTTTAGATACCATTAGGCAACTCAATTTTTTTCATTCTGTATCAAGTTGAATTAGATGAATATCATTGTGATCCACTGCTGACCTTTCTGTAATTCAAAACATGATATTTTTTGCATCATCTTCCCTTTTTAGTGATTGGACAGTGTGACTGTTGCTTTTCCCCCGAATAACATATTTTGAGATGTCTCATCTGATGGTGAAATTACAGTATATTTACTTACAAAAGGCAAATGGCTCTTGCCCTCTGTAGAAAACACCCATATCTAAAGGTTGACTGACTCACAGTGTGGCACAATGTGGGAGGACAGTGACACTGATACCAGTCAAAAGAGAAGTCTAGGGGAGAAAAAGGCTGGGTGGGTGTCGGGTCAACAATGGAAACTGAGTCTGAAAATCATCAGCACCGCAGAAGATCCTCTTTCCTGCCACTCACTGGGGTGATTCATTGAATTCTGAATAGCAAATACAGAGACAAAATACTCAGGATACACTCACAGATGAGTCAGAGTAATTGTTTCATTTCAGTTTGGAAATTACCAAGTAATAACAACACACCATTTAATAATCTAAATCACTTTATTAATTTAAGTTAGGTAGAGACACTAAACATTGGAACCACATTTGCTCTGCTATGGAGCAGTCTTCAGAAAATTACAAAAAAAAAAAAAAAAAAGAGGCTTATGTCATACTGTCAAAAAATGGCAAAAATTAAGAGGTAGAGAATTTAGGCTCATCACTGTGACTGAAGGAATGATGCCTATTGGAATGTAGTTGAAATTCAAAAACTCTTGTCGTCCCAAAGGTATATAAAATATTCATACATCAAATATGGTGGAGACAGACATTTTGGGATACTGGGGTATTCACAACAGTTACATTTAAACATTTACATTTCACTTTAACTGGACAAGGTGGACAATGGACAGGAGAGTTAAAGTGTTACTTTGGGAAAGAAAACATGGAAAGCTAGTGTCTTTAATACATTTCCCTCAACTATCAGTGTTGGGCCAGCGTGCGCCTGGACTTACAGCCTATGTTGGATTATTTTTCTTTTTTTTTTTTTAAACAAAATAAAATTGGTAACAGATAAATTTACAATATAAACACCACAGATCTTGAAAATAAAGACAAATGAGAGAAAATACAAATTTCCTCTCAGTTTCTCCCAGTACATTCTGAATGTGTCACACATGCTAGTTCAACCCAGGACACTGACTCCCGCGTCCACTTTAATTTGAGAGGTCAGTCAATACAGACCTGAAATAAACAGGACCATTAAAGGGACACTGTGGAGTCTCATTAACACTGGAAACCCCTGTGACGATTTAAGTCAGCCACAATCTGGCCATTAAATGTCCCACTTGGAATGCATGGACTTGATTTTTAACACATATGCTACATGTCTTTAACTTAATATATTAACTGAATTAGGTAAACTTAAGTGTGAAATATTTGTCTTGCTTTATTTTAATTGGCACAAGCCTTTAATCAGAACTGTGTACGTTACAAACTGATTTCCTGACTGACTGAAAAAGAGCCTCTGTGTGGGGAGACATTGGGTACTTTGAATTGCTGTGTTGAATCTTCCTACACAGAGAATATTGGCAGTGTGGAGAAAAATCTGAAAATTACAGTGCATGTCTACAAAAAAAAGTGAAAAAAAAAAGATTTTTACTGTTTGTACAGTAACATACTGTATATTTCCACAATAACACTAGATAAGGCTGGTGACTACATTACGTAAATAGTTAATTATTGGATACCTTATCTGTATGATTTCAAAACTAGTGACACAGTATATAGATGTTGGTTTCTTTAAACAAACTTAAAAAAAGACAAAACAAAGTCAAATAAATCCTTTGTGTAGTACACAGCTTTCTTTGTTCCAGAGGAACAATATGGTAAACCTTTGCATTTGCTCAATGCAAGTGCACCAGTCTAGATTCAGTCTTTTCTTCTTTCCTTCCGTGTTCCCCGTTTTTCATCCTCAGTGGTTGTTTCCTCATGCTTGCAGGTTTATGTGCCCCTGTTCCTGTTGCCAACAGCGCCCCCTAGATCCCATTCTTGGCCTCATTGTTGTTCATGGCCTCCTTTCTCTGAGCTAGGAAGGGGTACATGCACTTGTCTGCGCCTAGGAACCGGTACATGCACACAATGGCCTCGAAGGGTAGGATGCTGCGGAGACAGGACGAGAAGATTAGTGACACAAGATCCTCATGTTCAATTGAAAGAGAGCTGATGGAGCAATGTGGGTTGGGAGGGAAGGGAAAAACAAACAGAAATTATCTATACTGGGAAGAAGGAGGCAACTCACCTTTTCATGAAGTTGACCATATAGACGATGCGAGGTGTACAGATCATGGGCTGGTCAGTGAGGATGGCCCTCATGGACTGTTTCACACAAAACTCTGGCTTCAAGGGAGGCAGAAATGGCTCAATCTCCTTCCTAAATGGACAGAAAAAATGTCAGTTTGTTACTTATGTCAGGGAATTTAACCACTTTCAGTAAATGTATTGTTATGAACATTTGCAGTCTGTAAGCAATGCTAGTTATCTTTGATTGTAATAATTCAGAGCTGTGGCAAAAAGTATTTTTCAGCTAGTTACTTTTTATTTATTCAAGGTTAATTTCAATTATAAATATTGGATCTGGCTTTAAAAAGAGGATAATTTTGCATTGTGGTCTTGTTGTGAGCCATCTTCCACTTTTAGGTACAGTGACACAGCAAACAAAAAAACAAGCCACCTGCTGACTGTAACCATCAAACAAAGTGAGGACTATTACATTGGCCGGGGGGGGGGGGGGGGGGGTAAGCCCAGGTGCACCTGTTGGTAAGATTTTCTCCTGGGAAAGTCGCTCTCTTTGTTCAAACACACAGCAGACCAATGGCATAAAAGTGACTATTTTGTCTCTAACACAGCATAAACCATCAGCTGCTACTTTGAAGATCAAATGGTGTTTGTGAGGCAATTTTATATGGTGAAAATTAGAGATGAGAAACTCATCCCAGGTGCAAGAAACCTTTTAAAAAAGAACCGCACACAAACACAATTACATTGGGCAGTGTGTAAAGAAGCTAACCTTATTCTGCAGCCTTTGAACATTCCTGTGTCGACCAGGTAAGGGCACACCAAAGTCATGTTGATGCCCTCCTTCTCTGAGGCCTTCAGCTCATGGCTCAGTGACTCATGGAACCCGATGGCACCAAACTTACTGGCGCAGTAATCCTGAGGGAATAAAGAGAACAGGTTAGCCCTGTAAAGCTCTGCTCCTGCCCGCACCCAGGGACCACAGAGAACATTATCAAACATGCCCCTTGGGCACAGAGGTCTCTCCTTGCGGTTAATGATACAGCTACAAAAACCCGAGCAGGCCTGTCCGCTGTTCTACAGTTTCATTAGCATTCTTCCCCAGTGCATCAGGAGACTGCTTGGCTTGGCGGGAAGGTTTTGATGTGGTTTGCCGTGGAAATAATCTTTAGAGAAAAAAAAGGCTTGGGCAAACACAGATGCGTGTCGATGAACATGGGGAGGATAAAGAGATTTGACTGTGCCCACATGACAGACGAGGGCTTTGGTTCCTTGAAATTAATGTGCACGTCTGCTGAAATCACATTGGAGGCATTTCCAGGAAGCATAATAGGTTAACAAAAACTGACTACACTCCTTTGAAGGGGGACTTAATCATTATGGATGAATGCTTGTACAACAAAAGCAAATGTGCAGCTATAAAAACAATGTCAAATGGACTAGTAGTCCCCATAGAACATCTGAAAATGACACCATTCTCAGCCAAGGGGATAAATGAGAACTATGTTTTCTAAAATATTAAAACAAACCTTCTAGGAGGGCTACCAATTTACTCCCACTGTGGTTATGGAGATAAATGACCCCACTAAATATTTTAATGTGCATTAAAATAACAAAGAATCTGTACTGTGGTAGAAAAAGAAAAAAACTATAGGAAGGAAAAATCAAAACCTTATCCATGCAAAGCTGCTGTGACCTGAATACTGAGTGAACACAAAGTTGTTCACAAAGCATTGATGAAGATGTCTCTGTCCCTTGGGGAGCTGTCAGTTCATTCTGGCCCTGGGGCCAGAGCCCAATAGGGGCCCCACACCCCCACTGCTGCAGATAGAGGAATCTATAAGAGGCTCCCCAATGCTCATCTGTGTCCCTTAATTTAACGGGTGGAGGGACAACTAGAGAAAGGGGGCCTAACCTCCCCCCGGCTCAGTGTGCTAGCTGGCACAGTGAGGGATTTTGAGAAAAGCACTGGTTTTGGATGGTGGGAACGATGGATGTGTATGTGTTGTTGTGTATGATACTAACCTCCACTCCAGCTGTGCTGAATAAACCCAGGGAGCTGGCAACCGTCACAATGTGCCCATGATTCAGCTCCAGCATCTTGGGGAGAAACGCCTTGGTGGTCTGGGGGAAGGACAGAAGAGACAGAAGGGCAAAGAAAAAAGAAGGAGGAAGGTTAGTTCACTTGTGCAGTTTGTCTGTGCCAAAGCCCTTTGATCCTCTCTGCCTCCCTCTCGCTCCCCCTCTATCTGTTTCTCCGTCTTCTCCATGGTGATGCAGAGAGAGGCGTCTGAATGAGAATTCATAACAGGCACAAAAACAAAAAAGTCAGACTGAGCACTGGAGGTGCAGCATTTGAATGTACAAAAATAAAAAAAGCTATGTTCAGAGTTTTTTCTTTGTGGCAGAAGTGAATTGGATGTTGAGGAAGGAAGAGGATGAAGGTTCTCTCATCTTCAGGTATACCCTGAATAAGCAGAGCAGGTATGTGGTGTGTGTGCTGCTTTACAATCTGTTCTTTTCCCACACAGATCTGGTGCCCGTCGTTGGGCCCGGCTCTAAAGAGTTGGTGACAACACCAATCACAGGCCTCCGTTCACTCAACACTTCTAACAATACAATTCAGCCTCTCGTCTACCCACACAGCCTTGCGCCCAGTCTGCCGAACAATCGGTTGTGAGATGAGCATCGAGATTAAAGGGTTTCACCGGAGTGCCATGGCTGATCCAATGGGAGTTAGTGAGGTGGTGAGAAGAGCAACAGAGGGGAGGAGACAGAGAGGGAGTGAGCAGTTACAGCTGATTGACCTATGGATCCTTTCCTTATTCTGCCCGTCTGCTGACTTTGGAGCTGCCCTGGACACAGCATGAGCCAATCAGCAGGTGTGACATGTGAAGGCAATGATAGGAACTGACCAATCACTCTCCCACTAGGAGGTCTACAAACAACCAGCAGGCCTTTTGTTGGAAGCGATGCTAGATCTATTCAAGTCAGATATGCGCTGCCATAGTGAAGAACAATGAATGTAGCCTACTCCTTTTTCTTTTAAAAAAAAGGTCACTGAGGTTACAAACAAAACACTGAGGCAAGTCACAAAAAAACACACCAGACATCCAATGATGACAAAATAATTAGTCAATAAATTGATTA
This sequence comes from Scomber scombrus, assembly GCF_963691925.1. NCBI lineage: Eukaryota > Metazoa > Chordata > Actinopteri > Scombriformes > Scombridae > Scomber > Scomber scombrus. The sequence continues at coordinate 12,785,007 of NC_084989.1, forward strand.
TAATTAGGTAGGCAGAAAGTTCATCAATGGTAATTCTACCAAGTTAAAACCCAACATTTGCTGGAATATAAAAGTTTTGACAGTTGTTCGGATAAAATAAGACATTTAAAACCTCACTTTGGTTCCTGGAGAATTGGGGTGAGCATTTCTTATTACTTTTGACATTTTTATGCCTAGTTTCCAATAATTATGAGGTCATATAAATGAAAGGAAACCGTTTCATTGGTTGGTACAGTATGTGAGCCTGGCCAGAGAAATGATTCAGCCTCCTTTGTAAACATTTGCTGGAGAGGAGCACAGAGCCAGAGAGAGCATGGTACCAGGTAGTACAGCCATGAAACCACTGGCAGGAGAGGAGAAGTCTCATTAAAACTGCACCAAGAGATTAACTGCATCAGACCTACTAACTTCTAGTGCAATCTCTGATAGACTTTATATCAGCATTTGGACATATTTGTCCTTGTTAGGCCAGGTAAATAAAACTGGAAGCAATAAATCAAATCCAGTTTGAGAAAAGGCTGCTGTAAGGAAGATGACTTCACTGTTTGAGTCAATTCTATAGCCAGGTATAACTGACTCAGCACCCAACATCTGCACTTTTCCAGGAAATAAACTTGTTGCTTCAATATTCAGTTCATCAAATGATGGGGCTCAACGAGAAGGAGTTTGAGAGCTTGGGCAAAAACTGACGAAGGCCTCCATGAGCCAGAATGGTGGTGGATAAGGGAGGGAGTTGCGTGCAAATGAAGCATTAACTTAAGATATGCCCATACCTGACTTGAGCCAAAGTTTCCCACTCCCACAGCAACTTTCAGAGTGCAAGGAATGACTTGACCTGGCACAAATACTCTATGATTAAAGCCAACACTTAGATACAACTGGACAATTTTGCTGAGTGGTCTGAAAATGACTGCAGCTGATGGAGGAAAGGTTGATTCCCTCACGCTGGAGGACGGGGCTAAACGTGACCAACCATTCCATCTCTCTCACACCCTCCCATTATGTCCTGCTTCTCATGGCAGCTCTGGCATGTGGGTATGACCCCCACTGACCTCTCAGACACAAAATGTGTGAAGGCAACCAGGGGCTCGTGTCTTACATCAGAGCTGCCGTAATTGGGTCTCAACGCTCCCTTGTTCCACTAAATTACCCGCTGACACAGCCGGGCCTCCTTGGCCTATGTGGGGGTGCCCTGCCCGCTGCACCCCCTAATTGGTGCGTGCCCCCAGGAGCATTTAAGCCACACAAAGCTTCTTGCAGCTGGGGTGTCAGGCTGCATTAGTGCTAGCGCCTGACCAACAGGAATATGAACAAAATATTGGCCTTTGCGTAGGACCAGATGGCCATTTAATTGGGCTGACTTCTCCCTGGACGAGAGAATGAGGCAGAGAGAGAGAGGAAAAACGCCGGAGCTCAAGTCTCCACAAAGAGCTCATCTGATTCTACAACACATCCTGGAATTTGAGTGGGTTGGGTTTAGTAGTCACCAGGGACAGTGGACACATATTGGTCATGGTGTGGTGGCCATGCTAGTCAATCAGCCTCTGCTGGTTGGACAACAGAAATCCAATTTAATTCAATAGAAGAGGGAGGAAGTGGCATCAATACACTAAGAGGCCCAGACTTGAACATAAATTGTCACCAATAATTCATATTGATCTTAGTTTTACATTTGGTCACCTGCTAGACCAATTTTAATGACAAATGGAGGTTCTCTGGCAATCAGACCTCGGCCCTTAGAACATGTGAATATTTATCTGAAGATATTACACCAGATGTGGTCGGTGTCATTATTAAAAGTCGTTTCTTAAGACAACATTTTTAGATTTACGTTTCTCATTTTGATCAAGTCTGTTTTATTAAATTGGTTTTGTGCCCTACAGTTATGCGGCTATAAAAGTATCTATGTGGAAATAGTAGATCAGTGTTATTGGACACACAGTAGATCAAAAGAAGAAAAAAAAGATTTTTGGTCTTAAATGTTAAATTTTCTAATAAGCGATTTTTCTTGAGCTTGGCTTAATACCATCCCTGGAGACTTGAACAGGTATGCGCTTAAGATGAGACCCAACACAGGAGTAGTCATGGCTGGCTCCACTGAGGGTACAGGTGCACCAAGCTTGAGGAGGGGCCCATATAAAACCAGTCAAGTAGGACCCTTCTGCCTGGCTGCCTCCTTTCTCTGACTACAGCAGGAATGCGGCCTGCGGAACTTGGCTCCTGTCGCCTGGCATCTTGTCAAGCTGATCCACAGACAAGAAACCAATTGTCAGATAAAGTGGGTCAGCAGCAGCTTACCATTACCCTCTTGCCTCGCCTGTGGAAGGGACGGCACTGCCTTCCTTCCTTCCTCTTTTCTTTCCTCTGCTCTTTTCCCGCCATGTCACTCACGAGCATCCTCACTTTCAAGTGCACAAGAGCGGTAGGATTTCCGCGCGAGGATGAATTACTGCTTATTGTTCTTAAACCACCTGCTGTATAACCAGCTCAAGATGCTGAAGATGATTTCCTTTCATGTCAGTCCACTAAACACAGTAACTCTGGTGACACTGGGCGGAATATGTGCACAGTCTCCATTTCCGGCATGACTAAAAACTGGCTCAAACATCACAAATGGCCAGCTGGACTAATCAAAGCATCATCAGACAAATTGAATGTGATGACCCCCTGCCTCATAAAAAACCTAAAAGGGAACAAGAGACTGAATCATAGCTGTTTGTACATGTGTGTGTCTGTGTGTGTGGCAGAGCCGGATGAACAGAGCTGGCCTCCATGACTCCCATGCAGCTGCACCCACTGCCTCCAAATCAGGTTGGGAGGAGTCTGAGGGGCCTGTGGAAGGAGGATAGTAGTGTGGGGTCTGAGTTGGGTTGGTCTGGCAGACACCCACACACACACACTACGATTACCATCAGTTTCCTGCTCATGTCTCAATCCCTGCCTTATTCCCACAACACAGTCCAACAAATGAGAATTTACACATAAAAATAAAAATCTCTTCTGTATTCTGGACTCTTGCCTTTGCTTTTCTCATTTCTTTTACTCAGTGGTGCATTTAAATGTAGAGGCAGCTATGAACCTGCTTTTATGTTGCTCTGGAGAAACTGGGTACTGGGAAATGTCAATAAAGAGTTGGGATTAATAGTGACCAAGTTTTGGGGGTTGCAAAAGGAATTGTGGGACCACAATAGATACATGGCAAAATAATGACGCTGGACAAGCTGAGTGTGATGAACATACTGCAGGAAGAATGTACTCTGGCTATTTATGTCAACTGCTGACGCATTCAATGAAATGACAATGGCGGAGCAGGCAAAATCTCTGCTTCTGTGAATTAAAATGACATGAGCTGAATGGCTTTTCAAGTTCATCTCTGATTCCAGTCATCAGAAAGAAAAAACTCCTTACCTACACCCTAATGTGAGTGTGTTTGTTGAGTCATAAATCACAAATAAGTCATTTTAAAAACCTGTTGTTCAAAAGTGAAAAAAAAAGATCAAAGGTTTGTGTAATGTTCCACCTGCATGCAATGAGCAACTGTATCATGTTTGTGTAAGAGAGGAAAGTGGACAGGTCCCTGTTAGTCTAAGCTCTATTCATCTAGCTTGTGTCTTTAATGAACCACATCCTCCATTCTGGCTGTCGCCATTCATTAAGTACTTCTTTCATCTGGCCCCCCACCCCTAAAGAAACCACGCTCTCCACAGAATATGGGAGAACACAAACAGACCTCTATTAAGAATCTGCAATATGCCACCCAACCAGTGGATCTTGACTCCAAATCTTGGATGTAAAAGAACGTGGAGATAGCCAGCAGAGAGGCACATGAATAGTTGAATGGAGCATCCATTAAGGAAGAAATACACAACCTGTCTGACTGACAACACAAGAGATTTTCATGCTCAATTAGGGAGCTTCAAATCACTGTGGTTTCATGGTATCACTGAGAATGCAGATCTCCGGAAAAAAGAACAGCCTGCGGCCAAAGTCTCAAAATGAACATCGCCTGCTTCACTAGACACATTGCTTAATATATTGTGACAAAAACCATCACAAATGAAATGGTCAATTCAAAGTCATGCCACTGGGCAAAGGACTAATTTCAAATACTTGCAATTTACTCCAGAGCCAGCCTATAAACCAATTTGTGCACAATCACTGCAATTGTCCTACACAGGTGGCTGTAAACAAGCTGTGCCATCAATTCCCATTACTGCTTTAGTGGTGATAGGATAAAAAGGTTCAAATGCAAAACACTCTACCATCATCAGTAAGACTGCTCTTCTCAATGGATTTCTAATTGCTGTGGCAGGCTGCAAAGAGTGTCTTTCCACACCCCAAAAACACACACATGCAAAAAAAAAAAAAAAAAAAAAAAAAGATAGCACCTGGCCCATTTAACACTGCAGCGTGTACTTATCTAATGCAACATATTCCCTCCATCAGGTCCACCTATTACTTTCAGATAAGCATTCACACTCACAGGCCTGAGAAACAGAGCCAGAGTAAAATCTAATACACAACAAAACGCTGCCTGCCAACAAAATGTGGCGAGCTGATCTGAGACAGATCCAACCCACGTACAGAACCCCCTGCTTCCATCACGCAAGTCAGATTTGTGCAGATCTGTGCGGCAAAGCAGAGAAGAAGGAAGGGCTGACATAACATAAAGACCCTCACTGACTGGGGCTGCCAAAGAGCAGTGAAGGCAAGACATGAAAAACCAAACCCGTGACTTTTCTCTGGCAGAAAGAAACTAACGAAGTTGAAATCTGAAGATGCAAGAAATGATGGTCGTACTTTCTCATTCTTGACACAAGCACGGGAGGCAGGCAGGCACACGCACTTACACAAACCTCTGATTCTTGAATTTGGCACACAGTAGAATAAGATTATGAATAGGCGTGCATGTCAGAATGGAAACATTCCTGTGAACCTGGCATCACAGTAAACACATTTGATAACATTGTGCTCATGGAAACTGAGACAGATGTAATGTGGGAATGATACCATCACACTTGAAGTCCTAACACTGTCCGCATGCAGCTCTACTCTTTTCAGCCATGATGGCATCCTTGACTGCCTGTGCCTCAACTCACCCAGAAGTGTGCATGGCAGTTGACCACCATGGTGCGCTCGATCAGCTCATCAGGGCACTCCAGAAGGTGATGGCCAGAGACGACACCAGCATTGTTGATCAGTATGTCCACATTTCCCACCTCTCGACGCACCTTCTCAGCTGTAGAATACACACTCTCCCGCTTTCCCACATCACACACATAGGTGTAGACCTGTGGCTGGAAAGGAGGGACTTCCTCAACACCTCCAACAGGTCCTAAAGGGATGAAAAAGAAAAGAAAAGGGCATCAAGTTAAACAAATTGAGTGTTTAAGTTTTCCAATATTATATAATATAAATATGATTACTAAATGAAACTATATTACTTTATTTAAAAAAAATAATGGTCATCTGTTTTTTGGTCTCAACAGTTTGAATCATTCAGGAGTGGTTTTGAGTAAGTTTTAAATACAGAGTTCCCCTTTCAGACAAATTTGGAAATTACAAGGTGAACAAGTATTCCAAAGTCAGACTGCTTATATTTAAGAATATTTAATTGTGTGCAGATTTCAGTGCATTCATTGTTAACACTGTTTATGATCATACTTTATAGTAGCTTGTATCCTTTAGATACAATGAAACGATTTGCCAGAAGCTTTTTGCTGACCATGCGTAAAATATAAACTCATTGACATCCTTATTGCAGCAAAGAAAACTGGCTTACCGTCTTTGGCTATGGGAGTGTCGAGTTCATGGTATATTTGCCGCACCATCTCTGCTGTCTCCTCGTTGCTTTGGCTGTTTATGTCCCATAGCACCAGTATCGCTCGTCTCCGGCGAACTCCTTGGCGAAGAGACGCCCAAGACCACTTCCAGCCCCGGTGATCACGCACACCTGTCCCGCCACGCTCTTCTCCTTGGGCCGCACAACCCACTTAGCCCCGGCTGTGACAAAAGCCCAGAGCACTTTCAAAATGACCACGAAGAACTCCGCAATAATGATCATCATCTTGACCGAGGTTTCAATTCAATTCAATTGAACGGTGGCAGAAGCGCAGGGAAGGTTTCTCCTCTTCTCTTTGCAACCTGTTTGCAACGAGTAGGAAAGGTGACGCCGACAAACTTGGATCACAGTTCAGTCAGGAAACCTGGTCAACGCTCATACACCAAAGTGTGGAAAAATAGAGAGAAAGCTGCACCACAACTTGTGAGTTAAAGGAGAGTAAAAGCTGCGGCTCAGTCAGTCAGTCAGATCCAGTTGCTACTACAGCGCACAGTTACAGTGAGTTACGAGCAGCTACTATGAACTGTGTGCCTCCTACTTCCTCTGCTGCTCCTCCACTCATCTCATCCTCAACCGCATCTCACTCGCTATTTATTCAGTCCACCCATCAATGCTGGACCCAATAGGACTGAGACTTGAGCGCCTGTCAGGATGAAGCGCCGTGGTCCATACAGTGCACTCAGCGGTGATGTAACCGCAAATATTTTACTTAACACTAATCTGCTGCGATTTGTTTCCAATTCAATATCCCAGAAGGAGATCAGAGATCCGGCTGTCCTGTTCTTTAAAAGCCACTGCTTCTCTCTGTTTGAGCTTTTAATATCTTCTTTTTTTTAAAGAAAGAAAAAGGGGGAAAAAAGCTAGGCTATTTGTTATGAGAAAATTCTAGTTACACAACCACTTATACAAACAAGACTGTCTGACTAAATAAATATCCTATTTGTTTTTATTTCATTCATAAGTGATCTAGTCTTAATCCTTATGTTGGTTTAAGTTTGTGATTGGGATTTAATGAACAAGACAATCAATAAAATATGCACCCAGACAGACGTAAAATCGACTGGCCGATATAGATCTATATGTTCCAATGCGCAAACAGACTGCATTTATTGTTTTTCTGTCTGTCATGAAGGTAATTATGACAGCCAATAAACTTAATGGCCCAGACACAAAGAGACAATCCTTCCACGGGCGCACCTCGGTGCGTTCAATGTTCAAACCTTCACCGGTTTGCAGTGTTTTTTTCCTTATTTGACGCACGTTTTCGACGTTGTACGAGGTTCGCAGCACGTTTGCTGCTGGTTGTGCCAGGGGGCCAAACGATAAAATAAATGTCAGATCCTTTTATAACTGTAACACCAAAACGTGAATTCGTGCATTCAGTGAAAATCTAATTTAAAATGTGGCTACAGCAAAACTGTTTATACAGTAGTATATCAACAGCAAATTGTAGGCTAGTCTTAAAAGCCAAAGCGTGCTTATGTATTCTAAATGTCCCTAACAGGATACATTTTTGATGAATACGATATTGTTAATAGTTTAATATAACGTAGCTCTTCATTCAATTTGACTATAATATCATACGTTATTTTTCATACTCGACAATTTTTGCTGGAAAGAGAAATGTAAGTGTAAGATGTTCAGGGGAAAAGGCAACACATAGTATTTCACATAGTATGTCAAATCTGTATTTGGACCATACAATTAGGCTACTTTGTTCATTTGAATTAATTAAATGTGCATCTTTAATACATATGCATGATCCTTTAAAGTCACTATGCAATATGTGTTTTCATTTCATAACCGTGCTATGCATCACACTACCTGTGTCTTACATCATGGAGTAGACAAGGTTGTCTTTTTCCCCCCACTGAGATTCAGTGGAGAGATTCAGCAAAGACAACTTTCCCATGTCCAGACGCTCCCTGAAGCTGGTCTGCAAAATGAAGTGTTTGCGCCCTCTGCCGGTCAGTTCCCGTATAAGCATTCACATGTGGCATGGAGAAGGTAAAAGGTACAGTGTCTCATAATTAGACAGTTTTGAGGAGTAACTAGTTACATGTCGTAACAATGTAATTTGATTACAAAATAAATGTAACTGTAATCCGTTACAGTTACTGAGGAAAAAATGTGCAATTAAATAGGTGATATCAGCAAAATTGGGCCATCAGGTAAAATGGGCCATTTAAGGTCTGAGCATCTTAGCTCTTTAAACATTAACAGCCAATGACTGCAAAGTTTTTCAAATTCTTGCCACAACTGTACTTGATATGTAACAATTGATTTGACTGGTCTGAGGTTGCTAAGCTGGACAGGACAATTCCTCATGTCAAGACTGTTGAAGAAAACAGCGTGTTTAGGTGCCTGGCATACCAAATCTTACTTGTCAATGATAAGGTTGATAACTCAATAATAAAGAAACAAACATCTAGAAGTACTGATTCATAATAAATATCTTGATGGCCTCTATCAGATAAAATGCTGATCTTTTGCAAAATACACTTATTTTTTATGAAAAAGCATTTTTAGTTACTGGCCCAATTTACCTTAACGTGTTAGATAAAATGGGCCACTCTTTTGAATTGAGTTTTAGCAGATATTTTAATGGTTCTTCTTATTAAGAAATATTGATATTATTATTATTGTCTGTGCATATGAGTGTGTGTGTGTGTGTGTGTGTGTGTGTGTGTGTGTGTGTGTGTGTGTGTGTGTGTGTGTGTGTGTGTGTGTGCGTGTGTGTGTGTGTGTGTGCATTCTTGACATGCATGCACACACACACACACACACACACACACACACACACACACACACACACACACACACACACACACAGACTCACTCACTGTATGTGCCAGCATGATTTGTGCACATACACCACACAAATTTAAAAGGGGAAAAGTGAAAGAGGCATGTAAATAAAGAAGTAACAGATGTTCAAGGAAAGTAACATTAAACTTATGATTACAGACAATATATCAAACAAAACAAAAAAACAGGGAGTAGAGTAGAGGTTAACAAAGAAACAGAAAGGAAAATAAAGGATGTCAATGAGGAAAGAACATGTAAATACAATCAGTGGGTAAAGGAGAGGAAGAGGGGGAGCGAGAGGTTATTATAGGAAGACCGTCCAGAAAAGCCAAAAAGTGATCACACACTCTCTTGCAAGAGCATGGAATATTTCTTATGAAATAGATGTTTTGATGCAATTTAACTTTAATATTATATTGTTATAGTGCATAGATGTGTTTTGAAATTAAAGTTTATTAGATTGTTTTATCAGAAATTACTCAGTTTCACTTTGCAATTTTAGTGGCCCATTTTTGCTGATCAGCCGGCCCATTTTACCTTAACAATGCTGATCTAAAAAAATGTGGGGTAGCTCATCTTTCAACAACTGTAGGGCCTATACAATTATATTTTCTTACATAGATTCCACACAAAAATATTGAAAACAAACCTTTTTAATCATAAGGACACAAATAAATGTCATACATTGTTCTTTTGTTAGTTTCCCATGCCATTAACCAAAAAGTGGCCCAATTTAGCTGACTTCACCCTAGTCATGACGTGCGCTTAAATGTAGTCACAGTACCAATCAAGCCCATGCCAGACTTTTGACTTTTTTCATAAAAATATCTTTTTTATATTCCAAAATCTACATGAACTAATGAATACATTTTCAAATGAGAGATACATCTTGCTTTATTAGAAATTATCTCCCTTTATACTTCATTTCACCATGAAATACACCTGAATACACCTGAACTTAGATTTCGGTATGTTAAATGGGTACACAGTTGAAAACATTCATTAGAAAATTACAGAAGTAATCAAAAAGTAATCAAATGTAATAAGTTACATTACTTAGCTAATTGAAATAGTTACTGTAACAGTTACTGTAATTAGACCACCTTATGTCAACAATGATAAAATGTGCCAAAAAAAAGTTCTTGGCTTACTGAAAGAACATTTTAAAATTAGCGTTAGCTTTCCACAATTCGTTGTTGAACTTTCTACATTTAAACAAAATCAAAATGTAGCTGTATTTTTTTTTAATCAACCAACGGCATTAAAAAGAGAACTTAGAGAATTGATTATGCTTTTGTTTTTTATCCAAAAAATGCGATCACATCAATGTAGTTTTAGTGTTTTGTTAAGTCTTCGTTTACTTTACAAACTGAAAGAGTCAGGCAGCTAGAAGGGCAGATCGTAGGGGTCCTCATTCCTTTAACGCGGACATGCGCAAAGGAAAATTTCTCTTTCTCGGTGGACGCAATGGCGGACGCAGAGTGAGTGTCTAACTCTGTTGTAAAATCTAAACACATCCAGTGTTTTAACATCCATCTTTGCTCATTTTCAACCCTGGATAGATTGTTTAGTGTTCAAACATCATACTCACACTAGTATTGATGAGGATGGTGGTTATTGCAGTTATTATGATCACTTTATAGAGACTGTGTAGCCTCATAGCTGAGTACATCATGGCTGTCTCTTTGGTACCCATGCACTTGGAAATGACCAGGTTTCTGTGTCCAAAAAAATTGACTTATGGGTTAACTGTCCAACATGCAGTCTTTTATGCTCTTTAATGATACAGAGACAGGTAGTGTATCGTTTTAAAGAGTAAGTTGCTCACCATGTACGGAAGCCGGCTAATGGCAGGATTGAAAGCTAATGTTAGCAGCTACTCGTGGCTGTGATGATGTGTCTCAAATTACTAGTAATGTGAGCACAGTTGCTATGGTCCATATGTTTCCAACTTAACAAAATTTTTCTTTTACAGAAAAAAGGTTCCGGCGGTCCCTGAGAGCCTTTTGAAAAGGCGAAAGGCCTTCGCCACCATGAAGGCCATGCGTGTCAAAAAGATCCTGACTGAGAAGAAGGTACGTTACATGCCTGCATGATGGCCAGTTAAAGGAACTCTTAAAGCTTCATGGGTGTTTTCTCATTCATGTACTGACTTAACGTGTTATGAATGTGTTCCTAGGCCAGGAAAGTGACCAGGAAACTGATCTACAAGAGGGCTGAGAAGTACCACAAGGAGTACAGGCAGATGCACAGGCGTGAAATCCGCCTGGGTCGCAGTGCTCGCAAAGTGGGAAACTTCTATGTGCCAGCTGAGCCCAAACTGGCTTATGTCATCAGGATCAGAGGGTGAGTGGTGTCTACTATCTGACATCAAAACTTTTCTTTTTGGGTTGCATCCTTGTCAGTAACATTTACATGGATTGCAGGACTTCCAAACTAGACAGGACATGTTAAATCTGTAGACATATATTGGTGAAATTACTTTGTTTCTCCTCACATGTGCTACTGTGTTAAATTTACTTGTATAGCACAAAATCACATATTTGTCTTGGGGCTTTATAGTCTGTAAAGTAATACAACATCCTCTAGCCTTTCTAGAGGATGTTGTCCCCCATTCTTTCACATGGGGGACAAATTACAGGAGTACAGCATGGAATAGGATAACAAAATTGTAAATGACTTATAATATTGAGCTTGCTGACTAAAGATGCCTTGCCAACATTGCATCAGGTTTCCTTAGTATTCAATTTTGAGTAACTTAATTTTAAATCTGTAGTTGTGGCTATACCTTTTCGTGCATGATCTGCTTAAATGTTTTAAGCGGTTCTTTAGGTAGTGCCATATGACAGTAGTTTGGTCATCAAGCAGTGTGTTTATTGTAAATGTGAATAGAAGTTTCAGTCAGTGATGATAGGGATTTGGATTTCACTGCTAAGAACTAATTGGGTAAATAAAGCAATCCATGTAAATGTTGTACTTGGTCTGTAGATGCTGTTATGTGGTTAATGATGATGTCTTTCCCCGACTGATCGACTATGGTGATACAAATTTGCAAGAAATAAGCCAATTGTTTTCTGAAACCACAATCAATACTGTAATTTGAATAAGCTGTATCTTCTCATGACTGAAGATGCTAATCATAATAATTTGTTTTCCAGTATCAATGGTGTGAGCCCCAAGGTCCGCAAAGTTCTGCAGCTTCTCCGTCTGCGCCAGATCTTCAACGGTGTGTTTGTCAAGCTGAACAAGGCTTCAATAAACATGCTGAGGATTGCCGAACCTTACATCGCTTGGGGGTAAGGTTATCACCATTACTGTAATTAGCTGTGTATCTGATTATTGACCTCATGATAGAGGTTATTCATAAACACTTTAAAAGTAGAAAATATATATTCTCATTGTGAGCCATGCTGAATGTGGTGATTTATAGTCAGGAAGATTATTGTATGGCATGGTGTACTGATACTAACACTGTTGTGACCTATAGATGTTATATCTCTGGAATGTGGTTAATGATGCTGAACTTTTTTCCCCATCTTATCGACCATGGTGAATACTGACTGAAACTAAGCCAGTTTTGTCTGAAACCACATTCCATGAAAAATTTAGTAATTTGAAGTAGTTGTTCTAGATTCATATAGTATTCATCTAGTGTGAATAGTCCTATTTTCATCACCCTACTGTAAAGAAGTTTTTTTTTCAAGAAAATGACTTGCCATGTTAAACATAAAATGTATCCAATATTTGAGGCTTTTAAAGAAACCAATCTAGATAGGTATACATATTTTGTGAAAACCTTAAAATGACCTTTTTTATATATTTAACATTTTGACTGGCTAGACATGCTGCCCATACTGTCACTAGAAAGTTGATCAGGTTTAACTTTTCTAGTCATGGTATGTGGCTGGTCAGTGACACTTCTACCTACTAGTTAGGTGAAATAACTCAGCAATTTTTCATCTGCTGCTAGTTGTAAATGTGTTCAATCAGTTTTCAGCATTGAAATCTTGGAGCATGTTAAACTTCTAGTCACAACCTAACCATTGGCATTAGAGCAGGTGTTTTACCTTTGACTCATTTGAGACACGTGTGACACTCCTGTTTGGGACATGTCCCAAATGTGACATGCTTTAGGCTATGAGATGAGCCATTACATAGAGGTGAACTGCTTATACTGTAAACTATCTAGTAATGTCTTTTTAGTTATAACCCATATGCAACATCTACATTGCTCAGAACTAATATTATAACTTAAAACCTGGTGTTTCCCCTCAGATACCCCAACCTGAAGTCTGTGCGTGAGCTCATCTACAAACGTGGTCATGGCAGGATGAGGAAACAGCGCATTGCCCTCACAGACAACGCTTTGGTGGAGAAGGCCCTTGGTATGCACATGTTGCACTGTCCTAAACTAGAGTTCTCTAAAAGAGGGACAAATAATTTCTACGCTTTCCCTCTTAACCACAATATTTTTGTAGAGTATAAAAGTGATATGTAGTGCTATTAATTATCTCTGCAAATCAGTCTAGGAACAGCAGAATCTTAATGTTGGACTGTAAGATGAAGGCAAATATGAGTATTTAATTATCTGGAGAAGGCGACTGCAGTGTGGTTAATGATGCACACTTTTTTCCCCGTCTTATCGACTATGGTGAAAAAAAGAAAAACTAAGCCAGTTGGGTCTGAAACCACATGCAAGCCAAACCATGACTTTACTATTTGAAGATACTAATTTAGTTGTATGCTAATAGTAGATGTGTATCCTTGCTGATAAAGCTCTATTTAACCCTTACTGGAAGTTCTTGTCTCCAAGATCTGCTGGCATGTCATGCTTTTTGGGACACTCTTGTGAACTTTCATGATAATTTGGCGTCCACTCAAAAGATGAGTCATTCAGTCTGAGTTTAAATAAGATAATTAATTTTGCTAATCAGTGAATCCAAAGTTGTCCAAAAGCACAGTTGCTATTAACATTTGTATCCATTCTTGCTGTCTTTGATTTCTCAACTCTTTGCTATTTCTGCAAAAGTAGTTGGAGTGCGTAAGGTTTAGTGTGGTTCAACTTTAACATATTGCATTTACATCTGCAGGCAAATATGGCATCATCTGCGTTGAGGATCTCATCCATGAGATTTTCACAGTTGGCAAGAACTTCAAGCCTGCCAACAACTTCCTGTGGCCCTTCAAGCTGTCATCGCCCCGCGGTGGTATGAACAAGAAGACTACACACTTTGTGGAGGGAGGAGATGCAGGCAACAGGGAGGACCAGATCAACAGAATGATCAGGAGGATGAACTAAAGTTAAGGTGAGGTATAGGAACACTGTCGGCTATTCAGTATAGACATGGCTCATTAGATGTGGTTGATGATGCATCATCTTTTTTCCCCATCTTATCGACTATGGTGAAAACTACCTGAAAATAAGCCAATTACCTCTGAAACCACATCATGGCCATTTACCTTCAAATCAGACAAAAGTAATGAAAGCAATTCAACTGTGCTCAAACAATTGAAATGTACCTAATAACAATGTTGTGTTTTTCTCTTTCAGGTTTTTTCAAGGACTCAAAAGTGTACAATAAACCAAAAAAAATAAATTCTTGGTCTTGTCATTGTTTTGTGTCATTTCATGCATATAACATCTTCAGTTTGTTGTAGTAATAATAATAATTGTATTTAATCATGGATCATGGGTGTCTGGTTATGTTTTAAAATGGGAAGCAAACTTGGAATGATAATTGGTGGGGGATCTGGGGGGTCATTCCCCCAAAAATTGTAATTTGACAAATTTCCTGCATTTCTACACCACATAATCCTTGGATTAAGTCATGAAACAGTCACCTGCACTAGTCTAGATTTGTTAGATTGAGGGTGCTTTGAAACTCAGGAATACATCAACAGGTTTGAAATGGATATTTCATATTTGAAATGATATTTATAAAACATTTAGTCTAAGGAGTAAAAGCTGCCAGGTCAAACAATAAAGTACACACTGAAGTGGCCTCACAACTATTATTAAAATCCTACCTGTTTTATACACAGGATCTGGTTCTGCTGGTAGCTTTTCTGAATATCACTACTAGCTGATGTAATTATACAGAAAAGTAATACTTCAAAAGCTAATTTTAATCTACATTATCTCAAATCAAGGACTATTGTGCAACTCGGGTGTGTTTCCCTTCAAAACTTTGGAGCTAGAACACTAAAAAACATTCACAGATCTAAAGGTTTAGGCCAGTGGTCTCCAACCCTGCTCCTGGAGAGCTACTGCCCTGCATGTTTTAGGTATCTCCTCACTCTAACACACCTGATTCTAATAATCGACTCGTTATCAAGCCCTTTGACGAGCCTCAGCTGCTTGATAACGAGTTAGAGTGAGGCGATACCTAAAACATGCAGGGCAGTAGCTCTCCAGGAGCAGGGTTGGAGACCACTGGTTTAGGCTCACATCAAAATGTATTTATGAATATACATTTAATCCATGATTTTCATACTCATCAAAATGCATGACATACAAAAAATAGCCTACAAATCTGACATGTTGACACTTACTTGAATAACTTTTAATAATGAAAAAGCCCAAATTAAGTTAGATACTTAAAGCTTATTACTCAATATATGACCCAACTGAAAAATTAAAAAGAATTTAGAAATTTGTCACAAGCAGTCAGACCTGCAGAGTCATTCACAAATCACACATCAACAGGTGACTGAGCAACCACTCGATTAAAAACTGATCAAAATGAATCAGTTTCTTTCCATGTGCATCCTCACTGTAACTCTTCAACAGCTTCCCTGTCCAGGCAAACTACCTACAGCACATTATATAATCTCCATTGCATCAGTACTTACTTAACCTTTCATTGTTTTGTTTGGTGTTCAATCAATGAGCGTAACTCTAGTCTTTTCTGATATGTTTCACATTTTAGTGTATTATTAAATGATAGAGTCTGAAAGCAAGTGACATATTACAAATTGCTTTGTTTTGAATGTAGTCACGGTTGAGGGCAGCAGTACCACCACTGTCAGATAAATCCTAGTAAGTGTAAAAATGAGCCTCCCTACAGGGTTCAGGTATTGAGTAAAGTCAGCAATAAGAAGAGGCTCTAGTTTTGTTCAAAAGAGCAAACTTAGTTGTTCCATCCTCAGATCAGGGAACAAGTGACAAGCATCTACAAGTGATAGGCCAAATAAATGACATCACTGCATCATTAGAACCAGTGCAACAGTTCACTTGTCAGTGTATTTCACAACGCTTTCTGCATGATCTGAATGTTGAAATTAAGGTTAGGCCACTGTGTTTAACAATTTCTGTCATTGTTTATTCAGGTTGAATTATCAAGTGCAGCTGAGAGGATTCAGTAAATCAGCTGTAACTGCTCATGTTATTTGCCTCCTTTAGATAGATTAGCGCTGGATTAGAGGTACAATGACATTGTAAACAAATATTAACATACTATTAGGAACACTAAAAATTACACTCACATGAAACTTGAAGATATTAACAACACCATTAATCAAGATTGGACAAAACCAAACTCAGTTTTCTTTACACAGAGAATGAACGAGTTCCATTTTTCATGTTTCACTTTTCTTATTTCTATTGCCATCTTCAATTTCATCTTTGCAATTAGCTTTTAGTTTGAGTATTTCCATTTAAGCTTTTGCATTTCAAATTTTCCCTTTTTCCATTAATGTCACTTTACATTTTCAAATCATCATTTTACATTAAAAATGTTTTCCTTTTTCTTATAAATTTAATTATGGCATGATTAATCCTTGAAGCGTAGTTAAATAATAATCTTTCTTTTTTTTTTTTTTTAATTTTTAGTCTGGACTGTTAATTTTAATTATGACCAAAAATATCTAACGCGTTTATGAAACCTGTTTCCATGGTGACGCGTTGACCACATTGAGCAGTGTGCAGCCTGGCTAGCATTACTCTGGAATAACTAGCGTTAGTTTATACGGTCTCACCGTTATAATGAGCAGGTATCCTACTTTAGATCGATCAGGAGGTGATGTGTAAAACGACCATCTGTGCTGCTGCTGCTCCAACATGATGATGACTTTCCAGGTGAACGCATCTGTAACGTTACCTACCGCAAAGGCTTTAATATCGGAAGGAAGCTCAAATTGCAGCCAGCTTGGCCCTGATGCGACTGGATACCCGACATACAGGAGCTTCGGGATGGGCGCGGGTGGAGGACAAGCTGCTCTCAGGCAAAATATTAACCCGAGAAGGAAATTTCCTGTCATTCAACCCTTGGGCAGTGAGTAAGCGTGCTCCTGTGCCGTGTTGTACTACAAGATAATGTTTATCCCATGACAGTAGTGTCGGATGATGCATGTAGCTGACTGTATGTCCAATGACTGAACAGCTTTCTGTATTACAGAGTCGAAGGATGGGAAATCCTTGTTGAGCGGCCTCATAGTGGGAGGGTAAGATATGCTAACATTTTGCTAATAGCCACACAATACAGTAATCAACTATACTATATGTAGGTATGCTTTCATCAGTAAAACCAATGTACTAAATGCAGCATCATGGGGGAAAACATTTGCACAATATTCCCAGAAAATGTGTTTGCTACAGTACAAGTGGTGACTCACAACAGCTGGAAGGCCTTCAGAAAAAAGCACAAGTGGTAATAAAAGTGTTTATGTGTAAGTGACAGAGATACTGTTGATGAAAGATCCAAGAATAATAACACACAAATGCTTCAACTATGTGTCATTGTTCTGGTTGGGCTCCAGTGAAATCTGTGTGTGTGTGTGTGTGTGTGTGTGTGTGTGTGTGTGTGTGTGTGTGTGTGTGTGTGTGTGTGTGTGTGTGTGTGTGTGTGTGTGTGGTAAATGTATCTGTTTTTCTAATCTAGGTCACCAAATTTAGCCAAAGATGACAGACTGGAGGCAGAGAAAAATGGCCTAGAGAAGGACATCTGTGGGAGGCACTTTCTTTTTGATCAGAAATGTAAGAACTGCAGAGTAGGACTATGGTGCCCTATCATTATGAGTGGGGGTTTATAAGATTCTTCATATTTTCACACAGTATTGATCCACTTTGACCTGAGAATTGACAAAAACACTCTCAGTTCACAGATATTTAAAGTGTTGCAGTGTTTGTTAAAACGACTGAAGACCAGTGCCTTCATTCATAGAGGGAGGGTTTCAGTTTCAAATGCTAATTTTCATGAGCTGCTACTCCTCTCTCATAGCATTTTGGATGAAAAAAAAAGTTTTCTTCAGTGCTCTTTAAAGTGGATACACATTGAAGTTGATTTATGCTGGGATTGTAATTTATTATAACAGCCAGTAGATGGAGCTGTATCACTTATAATGAACACTGGTGTCAGTGTTTCAGTGATTGTTTATTGAAACTTCAGACTTTAAAATAGTAACTAAAGAGTATATTTATAAAATCAAGAGATATAGTTGGATATGATTAACCCTTTCGTAAAATGTGTCTTCACACCAGACATCAGCTTTGATTGGATAAATATATATTTTTTTAGGTGGGAGGTTAGAGAGGACGAGAACTGTGATTCCTCCGCTGCCAAGAGACTTCCATGTGCACAGACCAGGCAACCTGCATCCCTTCAGCCTCTCCAAGGATCTTTCCCACAGCCATGTGGGACGGCCCTTCACCCTGGGGTAACCAGCGGATTAATGTCACTCAGTCCAGTCGTTGTAGCTGCACCATTGATAGTACACATGTGGAGACAGCTGCACAGATTAGAGTAATTATACTGAGTCACTGCCTCATTTATGACAACTTACAAGAATGTAAATTATGAAAACAGCAGCAAAATGTGATTAAGAATTTGACACACATAATTATCAGTAGCTATAACAAACTGAAGATTTCAAGCTTGAATGCTGTATTCTGGCAACGCAGGGTGCATGATTATAGCTACAATATAATCAGAATTATTTGTCCAAAAATATATTTGTCATTTTTAGTCGTCCATTGTTGGAAAAGTCAACTTTTATTGCTTTTACAGATTGCAAATTGATTGAGATCTTCATTCTCACATAGTAAAATATAAAGGTCAGACATACAAATCTTAAAGATAAAACTGGACTGCCAATAAAGGATATAAAGAAAATGTAAAGGATTTATCCCCACATATGTGTACCTTTCTCATTTCTATCCTCCAGCTGTCCTGAAAGATATGAACTGAATACAAGTCCAGCCATCCTGTTTCCTTCCACTTTAGTCCTCAATGGCAGGAACACCTTCTCAGTTGAGAACTGCAAGCTCAGCAGGTATTTTGCCTTTATAATCTAAATCAGACCAAGCCAATCGATAGGCTTGTCAATTATTTCTCATACCTATGTCACTTTTGTTCTCCCTCTCTCCTCTGCAGGCCTAAAGTGAATTATCCAACATACAATTTACTGACTGCTAAAGACAATCAAAAGAGTGAGTTATTTAAATGTTTCACTTTGAGCACAAGAGTTAAGTACAAAGTTTGTCCATCCTCTGTTGTTTGTTGTGGTCTTAACACGCCAGGCCTGTCAGTATTGTAAGTAAACAGGGGAATCCAACCTTCAGCCTATACAGGTGATTATCACACTGATAGGAGACAAGGGGTCACATGTAGAAGGGAGTGTTCAGTGTTGTCTTGACACTGTGTCATTATCTCTTACTTCAACTGTTTGCACCAGTTTTAAGCTCATTCTGATTCATACGTAAAGCTTCGTAACTGAGTCAAAAACTTGTGCATTCACTTTATACTTCCACTTGATATAACATTAATATTTGTATATGTTTCACCATTCCATTTTATTATACTCTCAAGGTAGCAATCACACTTGTATTTCTTTATGAAAACACACTGCGATGAGGCAGAACTAAGTATCCAAGACTTTAACTCTAACTGACATTCTTATTAAATCCATACATACAAATTAAGGTGATGCAGATAAAGAGAAGCAAGATAGTTAAAGGATTTTTTGTTCAGTGTGTATGTGAGGGTATTGAATCACAGATCTTGCTCTGATATCTCTTCCTTCTTAACCATCTCATTGTGTCTTTGGCTCTTTCTCCCCCTCTCTTTTGCTTGCTCTTGCCATCCAGGCCAGTCCTACCCAGACCCAATGGCGGGATCCTCTCGTTCTTTTATCCAGAGGATATCTGAGCTGTCCTCTTTGGAGGGTGAGACAGTGAGGCAAGAAAAGCTGAAGAAACTAAGGAAATCGAGAAAACCCCCATCCTGACAATCACCACTTTCCCAGTCACACTGGTCAAGGATCAAAACATTTGAGTCTGTGCCAAGGACGTCTGAACAGAATAAAACATCTTGGGCACCATGTTCATTTAAGTGGCTCGTTCTAACAGCCTTTTTGTCTTCAGTGATATTAGTTTTCTGCTTAACCTGGCTGATCTTCACATTTTGGGATTCCTGACCTGTGCTCCTCTTGTAATGATTACATGTAGAGTATTATTCTTACAGATGTGTTCACTGAGAAAAAAGTGAAGATAGATATTATTAGCAACATATCGTCACTTTTTCTCACAGGTCTCAGTAGTTTTCCACTCAGCACCTGCATGAAAATATATTTATTTTACCTTTCTAATGGCTTTTAATGGCTGTTATGTAATACTGCCATATTTCTTGCCGTTTCATCAGTATGTTGCAGATGCAGTGAAGCTTGGATCTCATGACAGTATTTGAAACATTGTCCTAATATACTAATTATGTTTTATAAAGCTTATTAGCTGAGTAAATTGAGACACCCATGCTTGACATATAATAGTTTAGCAAAACCAGTATTGTGCCTTGTTAAACGTCTTCCTGAATTTAAATAAATTTATTTTTGTTAGCTTGACTGCTTTTCTTTCTTCTGTGAATCATGATTTATCTTCTGGACCTTCAAGCGTAGCACTGACTAATAAAGGATTCTTCACCCTCTTCTTGGCAGATTCAGCGCATATCGACCAGCGTGGTAATCAGAATGCCTAAAAGATTGCAATGAAACATTATCTGCATTCCATATCTACAAAACAGACACAAAACTGTGCCCCCAGATGCCAGAATGTGGTACTTTCCCACATAACGCATGGTTTTGTCAATGTATGATGGATAGTTTGTGTCTGAATGGTCTTGTTCATTGTAATCCACAAAGACAGCAGTCATGAAAGTTGTCCTTTTGTTTTGAGAGAAATGAGGAGTGGTCTTTATTATTTGAAGATAGTGAAGCAGAACAGACTTATTTGTACTATTTTCTGATAAAATAGCACAGAGATTGTTTATTTTTACTTGGAACTTGAAAATGGGTCCCAAAATTCCTTTATTGTGCACAAGTATCCCTGTTATCATAGTGTGAATAACTTGTCCTCCAGACATGTTTTAACACATTGTACATATGTACAAACATAGTACTTGGAACAATAATGTGTGTCAGATATGGTTATAAAAAAGTATAATTACTGAGTTAAAATCCTTAAAATTACATCTACTCTCTCTCCCCCATTAAAAAAATCCAGAAGCTATGGATATGTAAATATTTTGTAATTTCAAAATTTTAACTGCTGGATGCAAGATGTCACCTACTTCAGTGTTAAGTCTGTTCTCAGTGTATGTGCATTGGAGGTTTCCACATCACACTTCCAGACTATGATGTAACAAACTATGCTTGTAGACCCGCCCCTTAAAATTCGGTTCTCAAAGAGGACAGAAAAAACGTTGCCCCTTCAGCAGACCCCCTATGTTAAAACAGCCTTCTGGTGTCAAACTCTGCACATACATCATTCTGTACAGTAAAGCTCAAACTTCCAAGTGTAGGAACAAGAAGAAAAACATGTTTTAGTGTGAGATAAGAGTCATGATAATAGTATATCAGTTAAATGTTGATTGTGTAGATAACTCGTGGTATAAAACAAACCTCCTGACATGTGAGGGCGTAGTATAGATGATAACTGGCGCATGTCACAGCAGCAGTATGAACAGCCACTGACATGGCCTGAGGCACTGGATAGTAAAACTGCAATACTGTACAAACAGCAGCAGAGGGAAAGCACAATGTTATGCAGATTCATAAAAATACAATACAAATTGAAAAGACAGTTTGAAGAAAGAAGTGTTCATTACCAAGATATATTCTTATTGTTATTATTGTTGTTTTTATTATTGTTATTATTATTAGTAGTAATATTATTATTATTATTATTATTATTATTATTATTATTATTATTATTATTATTATTGTTATTATTATTCTTGATGCATGCTATTTCTCCAGTTCAGTCAGCCTCAGTTTTATCCACAGAACGGCGTGAGGAAACAGAGCCAAGATGGCCACTTCACTGTTATTTGTCAGGCTGATAGTTTCCTGCAGTCTGTCACCGGCTGAGATCATCTAGGATGGAGGCTGATAGGCTTGAAAGTGACAGATCAAGGCCTTTCGATTATCTGAAAGACTTAAGTGAAAGATCAAGGCTTTTGTTTCATTTCTATTTGTTTTTGTGGCGTTTCTATTTGATTAGACAAAGTAAAGACAGGGGAGGCAGGAGAGGGAGGGGATCATGTCATCTTGGTTGCTATGGCTCAATGAAACAACTGTCAACTGTGTTTAATTTCAGGGAGTGTATATCCTCTGCTCCGTGTTACAATACAATTGTGATGTTGTCAAACTGTTTGTGTCCCTCCCTCCCTCCTTCCCTCCCTGTTGACGGTGAGATGTGTATTTCAGGGACACGCAGTGACCTAGAAACACAAGAGCCATCCCCTTATTCATGCTAAGTGAAGGGCTTGTATTCACGCTCAAACGGAGGCTGGGTCTCCCTCTTCTTGCAGGGGTTTTAACTGTCCCTTTCAAGTGTAGTGAAACAAAATGACCTGGAACAAACAGTCAACAATGAGGTCTTTAATAAGAGCCGGACTGGGGCCTGCCCACAAGTGGTTTATCGTTTCACTGTAATTCCACAGAACCTGACCAAGAGCACAGTACTTATTTCAATCAACCTAGCCAATTTCAACAGATTTTTGAACTGATTATGCAAAAATGCCACAGTGGAACATTTGAGATTTAGGTGCAATTGAAATTTTTGTGAATATTTTCTACGTCCCAGCTTAACCAGTATTATACTGACGAATAGTCAGGTTGTGTTACTGTTTCACCTGACTTGATATTGTGCCAGTTGACTCTATCAGCAGGGATCAGAGAATGTAGCCTGTCTGCCAAATTTATAACTTTGCCAATGCCTCAAATCCAAAAGGCCCTAAATATGTTTAGCCAGGTTTGGTCTGGGGGCAAATATCCCAGTACACACACACACACACACACACACACACACACAGATTTTTCCATGCCTTTTCTTCATCAGGTGGTCAACCCCTCACAACATATCCTGAGCATCATATCACTGTTTGCGAAGAAATTAACATGAAAGACCTCCAGACAACCAGTAAAAATTCCTCTTTTAAATAGGCAATAACTCTCGGTGGGATTCTGTGTCCCCTGTTGCGCAACCAGTTTGGGCTGTTAAAAGATTCTAAAAGATAGTTACACAGTGATCAAAAACAAATGATAGAGCAAACAAGTGGCATGTGTCGACAGCAACTCCCGATCCTATAGTAATCTGTGTGTCTGTGTGTTCAAGAGGGGCACAGAGAGGTCAAATCTTTGTCTTTGCCAACATATAAACACAGCTGAACTGAAAACTGTCAAATCTATGGCAACAGTGCTCATTGTGCCACAAATGTTGACTGCTGTGTTCTTTGTCTGCAACCTCAAGATAATTCGTTATCATTTAAGAATGTTTGCTTACAAGTTTTTACAGCTGCCAGGTGAGGAGGTTTTTTACATTCCTAACATCAAAAGTATCAGTTATTGTCAGTTATGAGGTGAAGATTTGAACAACAATATGCAAGTCAAGGATAAGAGGGGAATTCTGTGAAGTGATTTTCAGTGCCAGTCCATGATGTATTGATTTAGCTTTGTTTGTGGTATTTATACACTTTGCCCTTGGCAGAGCAACACACATACATAAACCAGAAGGGCCTAACCTCCCTGTTGCTCTCTGACATGTCGCAATATGATTTATGGAAATCCATGGTGATAGATGCACCCCCTCTCCTAGTCATTATCATTACCTGAAGTTTCATCTCTCTCAGAGGCAGGGGTCAGTCCCACTCCCCACCCACACATCTCGCCTCATCTGCCCGCTGTTGCTTCTAATGCCCGCATTGATTTACATACTTATGGAACTGATAGGTGACTGATGAAGGGACAATTATTAGTGATGATGTCAGGCTTGTGCAGGTGAAAAAACTTTCATCAATATCACTGTCTTGGTTGTCATTACACTGGCAATGCTCCAAGGCCACCAGCTTACAGAGCCGCTGCCAGACTCTTATTAGTCCTCTCTGTTGCCTTGGTCCTGGAGAAGCCAGTTATCATCCGTAAACGATCAAATGGTAATGACCTGTAATGAATGGAGCATCATTAGTGGGATGAACTAGATGGCTCATCATAATAGACGCTGTTGTAAGTGTGATGTGAAGTGTCCCCATGAAGAGAAAGGGTCTTACTCAGGGTCATGATGGACGTAATGCTCAGGTATATGGCAAATATCTTTATCTCTTCTCTATTTCTTAAGGTATTTAAAGAAAATCTCAGTATTTTTTTTTACCTGGATTCTTTAAATTGTATTTCTAAGATCTACATCTACCTGTAAATTGTATTTTGGTGACACAAGCCAAGACAAACATCCACCTTCTCAACTCTTTAAATAATGACTCATGTAGCTCACTGTGTGTCATGACTGGGTACATCACTCACAAGTAATAAGATAAAAGACTCATTTCCACAAATGTTATTACATGGGCGAATGCGCAGCTAAGGTTCACACACAAAGACTGCAGCACATAAACAGATAATGTTCGTACACTCACTTCCTCATACAGATGTACACGTGGAGGGAGGAAGTTGGAGACAGCTAGCGGACAAAGAGTTCCATTCATGAGGCAGAAACTGACTGCACTCATTAGGGAGAAACAAACTTGGCCTAATTAGTCTAACTTCTTTAATTAAATTTTATCTTACGGTTAAATTTTTAAGGTCAGAGCATTAGTATGAAGCAGTAGAGAAGTGACCGAAAAGGGATTTATTGTAATTCTTCTCAGTGTAGAAAACTATCTGAAAATCTTTACATAACAAGCAGCTCTGTGGGTTAGTGGACTCAGCAATGTATTGTACTGTGCCGTATCAGCGTATGTTTGTGTTGCCATAATTCATATCTTACAGAAAACTTGACAGAGTTGACATCATTACTGTACCTTTACAACACATGTTGAAATGAAAAAGGTGAACCATAGCATTTGTCAACAAAGGTTCTGAAACTATAGCAACCCAGGTCAGCCGTTACCATGGGGACAGCCACAGTTTACATTCCCCATATAAGTGAGATTGAGCGAGGATTCACTCTGCCGTCTCCTTGACACCCAGTAAAAGAAGTGGTGGCACACAGGCTTTTCCTTCCTAATTAAATCCAACCTCTCCGTATATCTCGCCCTTGTGTTTGTCAAATGGTTGTGTGCATCTGCTTGTTATTGTGATGGACTGAGTTTGAAAACTATAAACACACACAAATATTGTTCACCATCTTGAGATATATTAACACAGGCTTAATCTCCTCTCTCGCTTGACTCATATACACCAAGAAGCTCCAAGAAGGGTGTATTGCTGCGGGAAGGCTTATTGTCTTTGACAAGTGCACAGTAAGGGCAGGAGGTCCAGGGTTGGGGGCATGTCAGATGTAAAACACACATGCTTTGATGTGCACTTCCAACAAGCTGACGCCATAGCAAACTGATGCAGCTGTAAGTCTTACATCAGTGGACGGATCAGCACTGAAATTGTACAGTGTGTGTGTGTGTGTGTGTCTGTATGTTTGTGTGTTAGCCTTAGTGACATTTGAGCAACATCCCCTTCCTTTTCAAGACATGAAGTTGTAAGAATTACAATATGAAAATATGTCACACTCAATATTTCTACAATAACAGTGCAGTAGTTCTACATCTGAGGTCAGTGTGGGTTCAGCCCCTCAAACTTTAATATACACTGATTCAGACACACGCTCCTCAATCTGCCCAGTGATGCTGCAGTTGATGATTATGGTGAAGATGAAGGCTATTACTGTCGCTTGACCTACCTGCTCCATGGCGAGAAGAAGAATCAAAGGACCCATAGAGACCCCCCTCTGCTCTCCACAAGCTGTTTTTCAAAGCAGAAGAGGCAAAGTATCCACATTATTACAAATATCTGCTCCTTCTATAGCAGTGGGCGAAGGGAGGCCTCATTCCCAGCTAATGCTCCCTGCAGAGGCCTCGTTTGTTTCCCATGAGATGGTGGAGGTACTGCTCAAATAAAAGCTGACCCTCTCTGGAGTTCACAGTATCCTCAGACATTCAGGCTCCTTGAACAAACATAACTGTGAAAAATGCTTTTTGGCTGCGTATTGCAAAATTACAAACTTAAAATTCACATCACTTTTCATCAGTTATTGGAAAGCGCTCTCCTGAACCATATTAAGAAAGGAATGAATGAAGGGCAGAGTAGCACATAAGTTATCAGCTTCTATACACTGAAATCATCATTGAGGAAAATTCTTTGCCCTTTAAGCATGTCTCAATTTTACTCAGCAAATCTAATACTCCTCTTAATCAATCAACTGACAGCAACGAGCCCCATCCTAATGAGGTAAAACAATTAGCCTTGCTTGACATGCCTCCGCAGAATTATAGTATATGAAATGAATCTGTCATCTTCAGTTTGTCTGTGCTGTACTCCTAGAGTTATAAATGACAGCCACACCCACTAGTCTGCAAATAATGTTATGTACTCTAAAGGTCAAAGACCCACTGCATACTATCTTATAGTAACGTGACTATGGATTCATGGAAGTTTTGAGCCATTTTGCCTTCTGCAAAGAGTTGCAAAGAGTTATATGAGAAGATAGATGCCACTCTTCAATATGTACACTAAATTTAAAGCAACAGCCAAGTGACAGTTAGCTTGGCTTAGCATGAAAATTAGAAACGGGAATATGCCTAGCTTGGCTCAACCAAAAAGGAAAAAAAAGCAACCTGTTAGCATCTCCACAAGTCACAAATTAACGTGTTATATTTCACTTGTTTAACACAACATCACCATCAAGTTGTGGTTTTCGGGGCTTAACTTGCAGCACTATTTCTTGGCCAGGAGCAGTGACTTCCTGGATTCTTGGTGTCACTGTCAGATTGCCAGCCAACAATTTATTCGTTTTACACTTTGGTTTTTGTATGGATTAAACGAATGAGATATAACAAGTTAGTGAACAATTGGTGAACTTGCTGGTGCTCATAGGCTAGCGGTCCTCCCTAGTTTCAATTCTTTATGCTAAGCAAAGCTGCAGGCCCCTGACTGTAGCTTCATGTTTAATATACAAATATGAGATTAGTATGGATGTTCTCTTCCAAGTTTTCCCAAAATGTTAAACTACAACTTTAAATGAAATAAAATACCGAACCAAGCAGATGTCCAAAGTATGAAAGAAGAAATTCTGCCTGATGTGTTGAGATTTTTGATAGATTACAGTATGCTGGAGAAAAATCACAAAAAGGCAGTGAGGTGAGAATCAAAGGGTGGCTTTACAACGCTCAGCGGGCCCCCTGGCACAATTGTCTGGAGACCTGCCAATTGCTCACATTCCTCCCTTTCTTTTGGGACTCAGAGGTCTAGGGTGGCAGAGAGTGGCTGGGCAAGACTGGCATAAGGGTCACAACAATTCTGCAGGGAGAGTGGCTAGAAAGACAAGTGATATGAGAACAAGACAGGTGAGAAAGAGGCAAGAGAAGAGAGAGAGCTGAAGCAGAGGGGGAAACACACACCAAACTTACCAGCTTACCCCTCCCTTGTCCTCATTGTCTCCTCCCGTGTGTGATCGACTGGAGGGAGGTGCTCGGCCGGGAGCGGGGAGAGAGACACAAGCTCTGAGGGAGAGGTGCACACACAGCATGAGGGACATGGGAGTCTAATCAGAGCTGGAATGGGGTGTTCTGTACTGTAGGTCACTCTGCAGACCTGTTTCTGGAGGGAAACTGAGGGGCTGGACACAGGAGACGGACACAGGAATTCCAGGTCACAAGGGCTCCTGTGGCAGAGCACAGTCTTGGCTGGGTTGGGCTGGTATTCCAACTTCTACCTCTCACGATCATGAGCATGACAGAGGTAGAGTAGAACACATAAAGAAGTGGAGAACACCTACAAATAAGAGGGGTAAAAATCACATATTGAGGCAATCAAAGGGTCAACTTCTGCTCTGACTTTTTCACTCCTTCATGATGGGATCTTCTGTGGATTTTGCCTGCTTGTTGCTGGTGGTTTCTACCCTGGGAAAGAACCACTTGGTTTCTGGGGGTTGTTTGGGAAAATGTTGCCGTGGCAGAGACATGAGCTGTGCGACCACTGACTGGAGGATGGACCGTGTTTATGGGACATGCTACTGTGACGAGGGCTGCGTCAGAACCAAGGACTGCTGTTTCGACTACTTCACAGAGTGTCCAGGTGAGGGATGAATCATGGGCAGTGCTCTGAGTGTGCTGTTTATCTTTTTGCACACACCTAAACTATATGATTCCAGTGTCAGATAGCCTGTTGAACCCTTGCTAAAGATAGATTTTTTTTATCTGCCTTTGTTTATCGGAAAGAAGATAAAGAAATCTGCAGAAGAAAGATCATTTTCAGTGCCCGGTTGACATGAGGCTGCTTATCAGATACTGCATCTCTGCTATGATATTGCAGGCAGGGTGAATATGTTCGAAACTTTCCCATACATGTGAAATTGTTTGTGCAGGCTTGTGCCTAGCCTATTTCAGTGGACTAGCCCACATAATGGAATTAGTACAAATATTTGAAGAATGTGATTCTGTCAATCAGTTGTAGCAATTACAGTTCCAGTCAAACAAGCAGAGCGTACCTAATATGTGTTATAGGCCAGTAGTCACTAAATCTGCTTGTTTAATACATCAAAGCCTGATCATCAAGCACAGAAAGCAACTGAAAAGAAAAATCACAGGACTTGTTGATTGAATGGGTTGCTCACTTGGCTGGCTCTCAAACCACTTGTAGTAAAGCAGGAAACACTAATTCTACAAGTCACAATCAATGCTTCATTGATCTAAAGTTATTTCCTGGACATTTAGCTCCATTACGCATTCACAGGAAAACGATAATTATGAAGACTGCAACAAAGCTGCAAGGTTTTACTGTTGCTCTGTCTCAGAAGTCACCCCTGTGCACACTGTGATCTGAAGAAGTCATTTTTAGGCCAAGCATTTCTGGGTTGATCTCCTCAGATCAACTTTGTGCTTGTCACCATGGAGATTATGTTTTAATAACGCTCTTCACCCCTCAATATGGATGCCGGCATCCAGCTCAGGACTGCACTGTGAGCAAGTGGAGTTTTTGGAGTGGCTGTGCCAAGCCCTGCCAGCCTTCAGTGAGAGTGCGCGTACGTCACATTGAGCAGCAGCCCAGTAACAACGGAGAGCCCTGTCCCAGCCTGGAGCAAAAAGCTGGTTGCAGGGAGTACAGAGACCACCAGGGCGGCCACTGTGGAGACAAGTCAGGTATAAAAAGGAAAAAAAAATGTTGATTTTGCACTTTAAATTGGCTGAATCTAAAGTGACACTGAGTTGGCTTCTCTTATCAGGTCCTGCATTCATCACAAGCATGGAATTTGGCAAGGGAAGGCCCAAGCATGACAACTATGGAAACCCCCTGAACCCTGGGTAGGTTTCATATCATGCTTGTGCAAAGCCTAAGTACTCTGAAACTGCAAATGACATCAGGTATCTTTAAATTCAAGAGTTGAAAAGTTCATGAGTGCTGTCAGGGGCTAACCTCCTTTTACTGTGATGTTGTGTAACACAAACTCCTTTTGGAGGAAAGAAAAAAAAAAAAAAACAGCCCAGTGTTTTCCCCATCTGCATGAGCTACCCGTGGATGTTTGCTCACCTGGATGTCTGTCCACAGACTATTAAATATAGCAATGTCAAGATACTGCACACAACCCTTTGAAATTAAATACTTAGACTTTAATAAGGGCTGTCACATAAAAGGAACACACACATAGGTTTAGTATCTTTAGGCAGAATTATATATATTGTGTTCATGCTCCACTGAATTAATAAATAATTCCTGTCGGTCACAAACTGGGTGAAGACATCCCTCCTATTGTGTACATTCAGTGTATCCTTTAGTTCTCTGTCTTGATTTTTAGTCATAATATTGCATGAATAACTGTTGTGACCTTTATGACCCTGCCCTTAGGTTCTGTGTGGAATTCACATTGGAGTCGCGGACACCCCACTGCACAGTGCAGAACCGACCACACACACACTGGATGCGCTATGTGACAGAAGGCTTTAAAGTGTGCGTGGCATGTGAACCACCTGCCATGCGAAACAATAGTGGCAGCTGCCAAGGAGACGGTCAGGAATCTGACAAGTATGAAGTTATGAACCTTTTCTGTATGTGTTCTTTCAGCTTTGTTGGTTAAGGTGGAATATATGTGCATGCCAAATTTCTTCAAACCTGGACTGTTGAGAAATTAAGTCTTTTTTCTCCATACTAAACATTTAGAATTAAGTGAAAATAATATAAACTTTAACCAATTCATGAAACAGTCCAGGCCAGGACAAATCTAACCAGGATCAGTTCCCACCTCCTTCACCAATTACTTAATGTAGCACCCGAATAAGGCAGTAAATCAATGAAATGTCAGCATCTTGTACTGCAGTCAGATATGAATGTGTGAAACTATGCACATGGTGGTACGACAACCATAAACCTTTGTGGATGTGACTGTGTTGCAGAGAAGCTGTGCTGCACTGGCAGGCAGTGGGGAACCCTCAGTGCAGTGGCACATGGAAGAAGGTCCAGAATACCCAGCAGTGCAACTGTCCACCACAACACAGCTTTGTGTTCATCTGATCCACACAAAGCACAATTGGAACATGCTCTGGTGTGGGGTCTACAGTAACATTTCACAGTCAAAGAGCCCCCCATCAGTGGAACTATTATGTTCAGATCACATGCCTTAATACAACAGGCTTTCAATACTAAGAGACATACAGCTTGAGGCTCAGTGGCTGTGCTAAATATGCTACACATTTGATATAAAAGAAAGATCAAATCACTGGAATCATCATGCATATGTCAAATGTTCTATGTAACTAGATTGCATACTTTGTCCAGGCATTGTTTTATTTCATCTTGTTCTAGTACACATTAATCACACATCACACTTGATTTTGCTTTACTTTGTAACAAATCCATTTTCTTACATTTTCCAATAGATTTCTTAAAAGGACCAGTGTGTAAGTTTTAGTGGCGCATAGAGGTGAAGCTGCAACTAAACTTAACAACCCCTGCTAAAAAGGGCTGATTTTAAGGTAACAAACATACAATGACTCTTATTTTCAGGTGATTACACAATAATTAAATCATACCAATGAATACTACATTCCATGTATGCAGAGTCCGCTCTGCTATGCCACTAAATTCTACACACAGCAGCTTAAAAAAATAAATAACTTAAAATATTATTTAAAAAATATATGTTTAATGTGTAATTTTATAATGATTTTGTAAAAAAGAAAAGAAAAGGGAAAAAAAAGATATTGTCACTATTCTGTGTCTAGTGCCCTCTGGTGGTATATGTTCCACTGTGCAGACTGAAGCATCCATAAATGTTCCTTTTTCAATAAGCTATGGGCTGAATATCAGTTGAATGAGTTGGTCTATGCTTTATTTACAGATATAACGCTACATTGTACTGGTTATAGAGGCACTCTCCCTCTTCATCAGACTTTGTGTGCCCTCTTTAAAACTCTCCAGCGGTCTTTGAGCATGGTGCCAGTGCGTCCTTCGAAGTCATAATCTAATAATATGAGAGACCACTTCCCCTCGCCGTGATGTCGAACACCGCTCTTGAGGTTTTGATCCATCTCGGGTGTCCATTTCTAAACAAAGCAAAACATAATCTCTTAGTTCCAGGTTTTGGATTTCTCAGGAATTTCATGATTTGGGATTAATTTTATTTGACACAACCACTGATCTATTGAGATCTATTTGGTTAAACTTACCCGAGGTGGTTTTCTTGTGTTTTTTGATTCTTGGTTGATCTTCGAGGTGTCCATTGACTTGTCAGACAGCTGTAATAACTCTGTTGATGAAAGGTTTAACATTCACTTTAGCTGCTGTTAGTTTTATTCACTTTTCAGAATAAAGACAGTATGAAAGATAATGTAACACTTTTTATTTGTGAAAAATATCCTGGAATATGTTGAGTAACAAAGGAACAGCAAAGGAAAATAAAACTTACCATTGTTGGAGATTCTTCGGAGGGAGATGTAAGACTTCTTGCAACTATCAGGTTTCCACACATCAGTTATTTTAGTTGAGAGAAGTTTCCGTTTTGTTCTGAGGAAATACAGTGTGACAAAATGACTTGTTTTACCCCCCATAATGCCCTTCACCTACAGGTTCAGAGCAACTTGCAGAATTTGTATATTCATCAAAAGATCTCAAGAGACAAAAAATCCAAAGATTAGATTACTTATTGAAAATAGAACTTAACACTTAAAACTCTACTTTACCTCAAACATGCAGTGCTCTTCTTTTTTCTGTTAGGACAAGAATGTCAAATATATTGTTCAGAACCGAAAATTAACATTTATAAATACAAATAGTTATGTTAAAGGTCATTTCCTACTTTGCATCCTTTTCTGTTGATTCGTTGGCTTTTTTCAAGACAGAGATGTCTCGTGTCACTGTGTCCTCAAAACCCTCCATGTCCTGTGACGACTGGGCCATCTGTGTGGCTGCCTAAAAGATGGAGGTCATCATAAACACACACACCAGTATAAATTATGTTTCAAAATATTAACTGTTCATGCTCTTCCAAAACAATTAACATTCAGATTTCAGTATTGCTATAATGTCAAAGCAAAACTAATGAGGCCTGTCGTTACAATACCTTACTGAATTTAACCTTGGTCAGCGGCCATTATGT
The DNA here is from genome assembly GCF_963691925.1 of Scomber scombrus. NCBI lineage: Eukaryota > Metazoa > Chordata > Actinopteri > Scombriformes > Scombridae > Scomber > Scomber scombrus. The sequence goes on from NC_084989.1 coordinate 12,817,724, forward strand.
AAATTGTTCCTGAAACTTTCATGAATAAGCGAGTCTGTAAGACCCTGAGGAGGGCTCTGCTGAATGTAGCAGTTTGCCCTTCCAACTAATTTGATGACAAATTGTCAATTAACTATGACTGATAATGTCACATCAGCACATTCAGTTGGTCAAAGGGCCATTATTCAGACGGACAAAAGCAGAGCCAAACACTGCACACAAGATAGCGAAAATGTATATGCTGATAAAATGTGTTGCTAAAACCATGCTGTTAGGTACAGTAGCTGAAGTAGAGCATCAGACACCTCATGCATTTGCTGATTTAATCCTGAACAACTAAAGAAATCCTCCAATTCACCATGTAACAGTCCAACAGCTTTTGTGCCTCACAATACTTATCAGACCTGGACGGATGCTATAATCTAAAATTCATTTTATGTCATGTGGCTGTGCTTCTTTTTTTGCGCTAAATGAGTTTCAAGCATCAAATACAGCACAACTCAAACTATAATTTTGCATCTGCGAGGCAGAAAATTCTCTTGGTCAATGTTTTGAACCAAGATTTAATAATTTCCTGCAGACTGCTTCTTATCTTTCAGCTGTACAAAGCTCAATCCCTAATTTTACACTGGCATTAATCTTGAATGGCCAGCCATACCAAACAGATGTATATACATTTTTTTTTTTTTAAATTCTCATCATGAATACAGACATCTGGCCCAGTCAAACTACAGCCGCATAGTTAATCCTGGCCTGGGAAAAGTTCCAAGTATCAGTGTAAAACATGGGCTTTGCCACTCTCTACAACAACTGTTCTGCAATCCAATGGGCTTTTAGTATGATTAGAATGAAATGTATCTTTTTGAATATTTAAAAACATATTTAGACACATGAATGCTGCCAGCCAAATGACTTGTTTAAGTGATTGATTATTTTGCATATGAGAATTCTGTAATTAAGCTTTAAAATTAAGTTTTGCCACAACAGCTTAAACAGGCAACAAAGTGTGTCAGGCCCTGTATTGTACCTTGAGAATGTAGTCAGAAGGATTCTTCTCCAGGTAGGCATCCAAGAAGGACTGGACTGTCTCCAACATGCGACTGTAGCTGAAGCTCATGAGGAACGGATGGTAGGTGTCCCTCTGTGTCACTATTGATGACAGCTTGACATTCACGTTCTGTTGAATAAACTAATGTTCAGCATTTAAAATGATTCATCACAACCAAATATTCCACTGAACGCCCCTGTGCTTTTTTGAGAAGAAAGAGACTATAATAGAAATATACACCTGCCGGAATTCATAGTTGTTCTGAAACCACTTGAGAGCAGAGGAAGCAGAAGATCTTTGGCCTTTCTCCATGCAAACAGCCACAGACTAAAAAAAAAAGAAAAAAAAGGAAAAAAGGCATCAAACACTTTACACTTAAAATAGTGTAAAGTGTGTGCTGATAGATGATCACTGTCTTGTATTTAGTTATGGTAGAAACATTCGATCAGTGAAAAAAAAACTCACACCCCAAATATTTGATTAAATTACCTGGACAAGCAAAAGAATCATTATGTTTTCAAACAAACTTTCGTCCGTCACTGTTTTTTCCAGGTTTGACCATATTTTGGCAGCAGACATCAGAGGCATCACACTGTCGTCTTTGTCAAACAAGACATCTGGGGGGAAATCAACAACAGTGACTCATCTGCTGGCAAATAATAAACACTGTCCATATAAAAGTTTTACTTAAGACGTTTGCAGGAATTATATAAATGCATTGAGAGAATTATTAAGCTTGAATGAAAAATGTCTTAGGTCTTCCCTGGAGGCTTAAATTTCAGTCAAAAGAGGCAATACAGGCTAATTGGTAAGTTTTACTGCTATATTAAAACTTGCAGATGTAGAAATGTCAAAGAGGAAAGTCCAGTTGAGCTTCTGACTGTGATGTCTTACCCAACTGTTTTCCATGCATGACCCTTGCGAGGAAGGCACATATCAAAGTTTTCTCATTGTGGAGGTGTCCTTTGTGAGAGAGACTCTGAGGAATGGCTGCAAAGAGAAGAAAGAGTTGTTTAAACAAACATCAAAAGACAGAGCCCTGTAGTAGCAGAAATGTAAATAAAGTAACATTTCCTTTTCCCAGTGTTATTGAGATTACGTATCTGCATACAACTTGTAGTTAACTCAATGCACGATAATGTGTTCATTATAGTTTTTTAGTAATTAATAATACTATAGCATTATAGTAGGGCTGCAACTAAAGATTATTTTCATTGCAAATTATTTTCATGATTAATAGTTTTGTCTAAAAATAACACTTGAAAAATGTCTGTTACTATTTGTTAGAGCCACAGAGAAACAACAAACAAAACAATTAATCGATAATTACATTTTCTGTCAATAGATTAATTGATAAATCGCTGTAATGCTAAAGCTCTTTATTATTGTAACAGTGGGAACTACAGTTAACTGGTGTCCTTTTGGGCTTTAGGAAACAGTGATCAACATTTTCATATTTTATGACATAATAATAGATAGATAATAATAGATGCATCAATAAGGGAAATAATCGTCAGCTGCAGCCCTAAACATAATATTGTAGGCGTGGGCCTCCCGTTAGACAAAGCTTAGTTTAGCTCAATTCCTGTTTGCCTATGGGAAAACAATTCAACCAACATAGCTTTATATTGATACTTGACATAACTTAAGACCTAGAAGCTGCTGGACGTGCAAAGTTACTTGCTAAAGTTTCCAGCTCAGGGACAAGCAAAAAACAACAACAACAAAAAAAACCCAACATTTAACGTTACATTTAACAGTTTGATTACGTACTCTGCTACTTTATGGAAGATCATTTCCGCTAATGTGATGAACAAAGAAAAAGTAAGTTATTATTATAATAAGAGACTTTCTCAAAATAATAAAATACTAGTAAGTCATTAGATAAGTCATTATTTTGAGATAGTTTCTCATTATGTTGACTTATAGCATCTTTTTTTCTTTGTACGTTAAGCACAATGGGTTTTTTTTTAACAACACTTAGGTTTAATTTAGCCTACGTGGTGAGACTGTTCCTGTTTTGTCTATTTGTGCGAATTACTTGTTTATTCAAGTCCACCAACTTTTAAACTACGCGTAAGTTATATGGACACCACAACCAATTACTCAACGCTAGGTAGCTACCATAGACTGTATATAACAAAGGTAGCTACCGATAATTTAGCGTAGCTGTAAATAACTCACCCTTGAAAGCCGAAAGCGTTTCATTGAATTCATCAAGTTTTCGTTCCTTGAAACATCGACACAGACTAACAAACAAGAAGTCTTGTATCCATCCTGTAGCAACAGCTGTAACGCGAGAAAAAGGCACAGTTTCATCTGTATTACTTGATGCCACCGTTTTGTTGTCAACTGTAGGATCCATGTTGTGTACTTTTTGAATTTATTTCATTTCTTCTTCCTTGGAAATAGTTTGATTTCCGCGCGCTTTATTGTGGTTTGGCCTCTCTATGCAGTGTGCAGCGCCCCTGGCGTTTAGGAGGAGTAACTACAGCATAACGCTTTTATACAAATTAATACAGCTGTCATGGATTGACAGGGTTGGGAAGGTTACTTTAAATTACCCTATTTAAATTGTAATGAGTAATTTAACTATTCAACTATTTCGATTACTAAGTCAAAGTAATGGAACTTATTAAATTTGATTACTTTTCTAATTTTCTAACAAATGTTTTCAACTGTCAGGGTAAGTGTACACATGAAGCCCACCAAAATCTAAGCTCAGGTGCGTTTTAAAGAAACTGACATGATATTTAAGGGAGATAATTTCTTATAAAGCAAGATTTAATCTATCCTTCTGAGCAAAATCTTAAAGGTCTGAATTCATCATCATTCTGAATAATCTGAATCGTCAACAGTTTTTCTTAGTAACTGTAACGGACTACAGTTACATTTAAATTGTAATTAAATTATGTAACACTATTATATGTAACTACTTATATGTAACTAGTTACATATAACTAATTACTCCGCAACACTGGTTGTGTTGCATCACAGTTAAAAACGTTTCACCATAATGGAGCATTGAGTCTGAGCCATACATGGTGTGAGCATCAGGGGATACTACATTGGCGCTGAAGGTCAAAATGCAACAACATTTCACAAAACACAACAACAGCTACAGGTTAGATTTAATGGCCCACAAAATCTAAGTGTAACTGTTATAAATGATTAATTCTCTAACAGACTCATGCTGAAAATAAAGCATTTTCTGCTGTCAAAAACAACAAAAGAAGTGGACAGTAAGATCCATTTAATCGTTTTAGAGGTATTGAAGAATAGTCACAATGAGAATATGGTGTAGGCTGAGCGATTTTTATCATGTGCAACCTGAAAGCCAAGAACATTATGAAGCGGTTGCTTCATATAGTCGTAAAGGGATGCATGGTCATGAGTATGGTTGTACTGAGTGGGATAAAATGGTTAATTCAGGTAAAACATCTAGTTTAAATTGTGCATAGGTCACATTCAAACCAACATTCACTGGATTAAAGGTACTGAGTCAAAGCAACAAAGGCTGAGATATCCTGACTTTTAGTTTGTGTGATGTCCTGAGCCTAAGGATTAGTATCGGGGTCAATCCGAGCATATTTTGAAGAATTGGTATCAACTAAGATAAAGCAGATCAAACAACTTTTTATTACTGCACTGACTCCCCTCTGTTTTGTCAACCTCAGCCTGCTAGTGTTGCAGCACTTAACTAGTATCATATTCCTGACCCTATATTGGAGGAAAACCAGTATTAAAGAACTATTATTGAGATCAGGCCCAAAAAAAACTGATCGGGACATCCTTAGTCTCTAGTATGGGTCAAGCTGCAAAAACTCATGATCATTTCACATAATGTAAAACAATATTGTCTTTCATTAGAACCTCCTGCTGTATCTTTGCATCTTTCATACTCCAGTACTCCTATTTGTACATTTCTATGTCCGGCCACAGAAAAAAGTCACACAGACAAAGAATATATCGGTCAGCCCTAGTGTGTGGACTCTACTAAAGAAACTAACAGATTTTTGAGTGGGAGTCCGTATGAGTAAGTAAACTCTCTCACCCACACAATTAGTCTCTTAGCCCCACTTTTCAGTTGCTCACTCAGTTATTCTCAGTCATTCTCTCACTACAAACCCTCATAAATAACCATAACTTGGACAGTTTGGTAACAGCTTGCATTAGAGAACCATGTGAGTCATTTTACAATGTTTTATGTGTTTCATTGTGTACAGGATTCAGACAGATAGCACAACTTTTAATTATTTATTTCTTTGAATCACATCTCCTGTCAGTGAACAAGTCTATGTGCCTTGTTTAAATGTGTACTTAAGGTTGTTAGTATTTGGTCATATCTATTTCCTAGTCGTATTTCCTGGGGTGCAATTGCCCAGGTGACACTGGTGGTCTTCTATCTCATTCACCCATCAAATACAGTTCTCTCAATCTCTTGCAGCTCAACACTGATATCAACATTTTCCTATCAGATAACGTTATGTTTTCCTATCAGAGAACGTTACATTTTCCACTCGTCTTCCTATTAGAGAATGTTGTGACAACGTTTTCATATTAGCGAATTAGTGCACCGAGTGTTTAAAAGAAGAGATAATCTGTAAATTCAAGAAATGGGAGAGTGAGAAGACTGAAATTCTGCAGATTCTATTGCAGTTAATGAGAGCATGACAGCGCTCTCCCTATCAATTAGGGTTTAGATATCAAAATTTATATTTCCTATGGGAAATATATTTGCATTTTGAGAGAGAGGAGGCCTGTGTCAATATTTTGAGGTATGATATGTGCTTGGAAAGTTAAAACTGTGGAAGTGAGACATATTTAGATTTATTTTGTGTGTTCCTGGTGATAACACACAATGATAAGATCTGAAAACTGCTCTAAAAATTCTCGCTTTGGACTTAAATTACCCTAAAGGTACAGAAGGTATCACAACACAAAACACAACTTTGGAAATTCAAAGTTTTGTGAATGATTTAAAGTTTGAATTGGGTCTGTAGGATAAGGGATGTCTGAGCAGTCAAGTTTCACAGTTGATGTTAAAAAGATGATATAAAATTGCTGGAATGTGGTAGAAAACAAGTCAAGTCAATTTATTTGTATAGCCAAATATCACAAATAAAAAATTTGCCCGAGGGGTGTACAGCAATACAATATCCTCTGTCCCTAAAAACCTTTAACAGGGGAAAAACTAGAAGAAACCTTGGGAAGAGTAACATAGAAGGGGTCTCTCACTCAGGATGGACAGGCGTGTAATAGATTAGTGAACAGAATACAACACAAAATACACAATACAACACTGAATAGGGTAACAAAGTTAAAATGGATGATTAATATAATGGTAAGATTGTGATGAAGAGGATGTCAAACAGATTTCATGTGCCACCACCAGAATGGAATTGGAACTGAGCCACACAACCTCCATCAACATGGAGATCTGGCACGTGGACAGACTGCACGTGCACACAGGGGAACATCACACCATTCAAATACACGGCAGAAGCAACAAGAAAGACATTATTCATAGAGGAGAGAGAGAAAGATAACATCGTTCAGACAGAGAGACATGGGGTGAGGCAGAGCTCCTGCAGGATGGGGAACCAAATCCAAAACCTCAGGAAATGGCACCGACAGCCAGGGAATCAGAGCGGTTCCAGGATGGGTGCTGGTCCAGCAAGAGATGACTGAAAAACAGGAGTAGAGAATAGGAAGAGAGAGGCAAAAAAGTCAGAGGGGCACACAGCTTGGAAGCTCATGTGCTTGCAGTAGTTATCAGTTGCAATAATCATTTCACCAGCAGGACAATGCTTTTGTAAATTAATTTAGAAAGAAACCAACACACATTGCAATACAAGGTCATGAAATACTCAATTAAAGACAACTAATTGTAGGTTAAGTCAAAAAAGATTAGTTTTAAGTTTAGATTTAAAAGGCTCAACAGAATCAGATTGTCTGACGTCAGTGGGGAGATTATTCCAAAAGAATGGGGCTTGATAGGAAAAGGCCCTGCTGTCTGCTGACTTAAACAGAAAAGTAATGGCACACATCTGCTGAATGAGCTGCACAGTATGACATCTGAATGGATTTCTAGCACAAAGTATGCAGCAATTCAAGAAATCCAAAAAAAGTACAGATTGTGAAATGAGAAGACATAGCAGAATAATAAAGAATACGAGGGACAAAGTGTCACACAATAACTAGAATGTGTATTTCCTGAAGACAATGTGTGTTGTTGCTGCAAGCTGATTATACTGCCAGCTGCAGCTGTTGCTACTGCTGCTGCCATCAGCTGCTGTTGCTGTAAGAAATTTATTTTAATATTGGGGGCCGACCTACAGTTTTCACAGCATTGCAATGCATGCTGGGAAGTATATTCCATTAAACTAACACTGTTTCTAAACTACTTACATTTGAAAAGAGGAGACAAGTTGACAAGAAGTGGGGTTTGAGTGTGTGCGTGAGTATTTAGTATGTCTTTGTATATATTATTTTGGTGTGTGTGTGTGTGTGTGTGTGTGTGTGTGTGTGTGTGTGTGTGTGTGTGTGTGTGCGTGTGCGAATTGTGAATGAAACCTGAAGCCACTGAAAGTTTGAATGTACTTATAGTTAAAAGAGAGAGAGAGAATCTCAGTCAGCTGATTGAAACCAGCTGTGTGTCTCTGTGTCTGCATTTCCTTAAAAAGTCTTGCCAGGAGCAGGGATCAAGCAAACAACCTTGTAATCTCATAAGAAAGCTGACCATGAGAATGTAGCTTAATCCACTGAATTGGCTAAGAATCGGTTAAGAAGAAATTCTTATTTTGTTGAGGAGAAACTGATTTGCCTGAAACTAAAGCTTGTAGCCCAGACATTTATACATTATAGTGGCAACAGGATTGCTTAGAGCGAGGATATATAGTATCTGTACACAGTGTTTGAAAGAAGGGGGAATCTGTAAATTTGAAAAACAGGTGGGACAATCTGCAATTTGTATTGCAGTCAATGACACTGTGCTAAAAAAACAAATAGAAAATGCGATTTCTCGTCATGTCCTGAATATTTTCCAAGAAAAACAGATACAGCTATGATATCCCTTGACTCATGCCAAGCCTTTGATAGGATAGAGTGGGGCTATCATTTCGATGTGCTCCCAAGATTTGGGATCAGAATACATTTTTTCTGATGTGGATCCAGCTGCTACTGAGATACTGACCAGTAATAATGTCTCCCAACCATTTATTATCCAATGCTTGGGTTATTTGTATGAGCCATTGGGGGGAGTGGGGAGTATAAACTGAACATTTTTGTTTAACCGAAAATTTTACCTTATAGTAAATTCATTACTATAAGATTGAGCTGCTTTTGTTGGAAATTAAGATATTGAAAAAAGGAAAAAAAAACAAAAAGGGAAAAAGAAACAAGAAAGACAAACATCAAAAAGTAAAATCAAGAAATAAAAAGAAAAAAAGGAAATACACACACAGTCCCTCGGGCTGCCTTTTGCACTAACCTGGAATCCTTTCACAGAGCCCAGTGGAGCATGCTGGTGAACATTTGTTCTCAGGCTCTACTGATGGAGGAAACTGCTGCTTCAAGATGGGAGGGAGAAAAAGAGATGGTAAGTAATAATGGTGTTAAATACAGACAGACTGCAGTATTTATGTTTTTAAAAAAACAACTATCCATCATTTTGTTGATCAGAATTTGCTAATATTCACAAGGCTACTACTTATTTCTCATGTTTTGTTTTGTGACAGCCATGATGTAGATGAGGTAGTAAAATACTATTCTATTACAAAACATTTCAAAAACATAATTAAAACCTTTACCATTAAAAGTCTATTTAAAATGTACTTCAAGTATTTCAAAGAAATAAACACAACCAGACTGGGCTGAGACTGATAAATGTGGTGGCTACTATTATATACTCATCAAAAGTGCTGCCACAGCAACCTAAACACATGCACACAGTAAACAGGTGAAACACGTATTTGTCCCAGTGCCTTTAACCATAGCAAACAGTGAACAGGCAACCATGTGAAAAAGTTCCTCCTGCAGTCATGTCAAATGATGGTTGGTGACTATTGCTTTGGCAGGGATAACATGAATAGAAATGCCTGAAATTCATGGTGGGAGTTACGCTTCCTTCATAACTTCATAACATAACAGGTTACTTCATGTAGTTGTAACTACATGAAGTAACCTATTCACAATTTTCATTGCTTCTAGGTTGCACATGGAAAAATATTCCCATCTTTACCTATGTATACTTTACTCTACATTGAGGTGTTTTTGCCTTCTGCAAATCCTCTGAAGTCTCAATTTATTCCAGCCAGTTGAAGATATGTTAAAGAATTGATGTCGGAAATCATGCTACTAGGTATGCATTAAATTCAGATTTAAGGTGAGCACAGAGAAACAACCCCCCTTCAGATGAATCTGGGAACAAACTCTGAACATACATCATTCTGCACAGTAAACAGAACAGACTCCAACTGTAGAAAACAAGAGGAACACTTTTACAAGTGGAGCGGAACTTTAAAGAATTTGAAACCTCAGTGAAGAAAGCAACGCTTTGACCTCGACCCACAAAAGTTACATTTTTCCAGGACATATGGAGGTGTTTGTTCATGCCCAACAACAAGCATTAGTGAGAGCGTGATGAGATTTGATGAATACATCTCAGGTCCATCACTCTGAATTATAGTCAGAGAAGGGAAATAATAAGACAGGAATACAAGAAGCAATAAAATAGTGAATGGAGGAACAACAAAGGAGGAAAAGATGAATTAAGGGAAAAAGGGAAATAATTAAAAAAAAGCAAACCTGTTTAATTTATAAATTGCTTTAATTTCCAAAGCTGCTAACACAGTTTGTATAATTCTCAATGAAATGATGTTGGAGACTTAGAACAAATAAATACTCAAACTATGGAGGATTCATTGACACCTGTTGCATATAGCATGTGGATGATAGCAGGTGTTCTGGCTGTAAGACTTACTGTGCCTGCAGGTAATGAGAAGACACTTCAAATCACAGCAGATCACTCAAATCACATTTTTTCATCAGTACTCACACTTCAGTAACCTTTATCACAGCACTTTATGAAAGATCTGTGACAACACCCACTGAGACAATCCAAAGCCATGTGTTTCAACTTGCTGTCATCATTATCGCTTATTACTTACTTATCTGATGGTGGAGCTCCAACAACCACAGCTGACTGATAGACTGAGAGGGTGCTGTTGATCTGACCAACATACATATACAGAAATAATAATTAAAAAAAATCAAAATATTATTTCTGTTAAAGAATACTTTTAAAAAAAGGGATCCCATTTTACACACAGAGTCAGATGAGTTGTCATGATTAGAACAAGTACACAGTAGCCTGTTGTATAATGTCCTCTGTGGCACTGGAGAAACATTGTTGTCTAAGAAAATAATCCTGATGACATCATAATGATATCATCAGGGTTGTCTCAGCTTGGCATGGAGACAACAAATGTTAAATGGAAAGCCTGTGTCACAAAGTGGAGGTTTGAAAGATGTGGTCAAGAGAAGAAGGAGGCTGCATTATGGGAGGTGTAGGATCCAGCGGTTTTAAAACTTGACTCATGCTAAAAGTCAGGATAGTTTAGCTGCTTCAATTCTCACCATTCATCATTCACTTGAGTCAGCATCAGTCGGGGCTGAAGACTACAGTTTGAAAATGAAAAAAAATCTGAGCAGCAAGATTTCCAGACCTCCTCCTCCTCTGCCTCCTCCTCCTCCTTCTTCTTATTGTTCTTCTTCTTCCAAATTGTCTCATTACTGCTATCTACTGGAGTTAAATTAAAATATCCACTAACTAAATGAAATAATAACCCCCTCCCACCCTTTTCCCACTCTGCTATAAATGTTCTATTTTTCAGGTCTTTGGGAGAGCCTAAAAGCCTCTCTCATCATCAGCTGCATATCCTCTCCAGAAATGTCCACAACACCCAGAAATCTCTCTCTGCATCTACAATTATGTCAATTTTGTCCGATTTCTTATCTACTCCAGCAGTACAGTACCATTGCCAGAAAGGCCAAAAAACTTCATCTGATCCTTACAAAAGCAAACCTCAGCATTCTTCATTTGTCCTCCTTAGCTTCCTGTCTCACATCATAATATTTCTTACCTACTTCCTCATGCATAAATCTCTTCTTAGATCCTCCTTTATACTCACTTTGTACAGTCAGCCTCCCATGCTGCATGACTCCCTTTTCAAAGAAGACACTCTGAATCTTTCTCACAGTATCCTTCACAATCACATTCTCCCCATATTTACCACACCTTGCATCAACTCTGCATTAGACTCCATCAACGACACCTTTTATTGGAGCTGTCAAGGTGAGTGGAAAACATGCCACTGGGTACATATCCACCCCATAACCCAAGACCAGGATTTTCAAGGCTTTTTCCATCTCTATCTTTGACATATACACTCAACGACTATCAAGCCAGATTGTTTAATGTCTATCAGTTTGACTTCGCCCACTTCATTCTTAATCCATCCTGCCACAGTGTGCCTTTCTGACAAAGCTCCACATCCAGCACCTTCTCTCAAACCCTGAATCTTTATTCCAACCACGAAGGTTTCTTTTTTTATGTTCGCATTCACTATGACTTGACTTTCTTTTTCTTTCTCTTCCCTGAGGCTCTTCCGCCTGTAACTTAAAAATTCTCTCCTTACATTTTCCCATCACCTTCAAATTGACAGCTGACCTCCAGAATGTTCTTTTTCTTTTGTTGTTTACTGGCGCTTAGCAAACAGCTTTTGGGTGCATTACCCCCAACTACTGTATGTTATCAGTTCCACAGTTTAAACTATTTGCAGCATTCATCCAAAGTGCTCTCGTTCACAACATTGTCCATTCATACAACCCAGACCCAATTGGCTGTGCAATTGCCTGTTTGTGCAAATCCTTCCCTCAGTGTTACATCCTCTGGCAGCATCCAACACCATCTTAATCCTTTTTGAATTTCTATGTATTTCAACAGAACTGTTGATAACCATGGCAATGAATGTCTGAAAGCCTTTCTTGCCCATGCATATATTTTGTTCAGCTCCATTCCTTCAGCTTCAGCGTAAGACAACCCCATTTCTGTTCTGATTTTATTCACTTTTACTTCTTTAATCCTTTTTGAACACTGTGCTGACCCCACATTGGTGCAGGCACTTTGCTTGTTCTTTATAGTCCTCCATATTGCAGTTGTCCTTCCCACATCTCCTTTACACACTGCAGCAATTTGCATATGCCTGACAGCAGAAAGATCTGAGGGGAGACCTCTCATATGGCCTCACTTTATAGGTCACATAATCCAGGCACATTCTTTCAAGCACTGCTCTTTCCCTTTTCTGAATCTTTTCATTCTTCTTGCTTCAAACACATCTTCAACCTCCTCAGTTGACTCAGCATCTGCATACAGTGGCACGCCACTTATGGGTCCTTTCTTCATTGCTTCTTGGTCCAAGTTGGAAGCATTTCACATGACTATCATCTTTCCATGTACTCATTTTTAGGGGTTTTAATCCATGATGCTTAGATACACAATAAGTTATGGACACCATACTTGTAGTTATCCTGAGTGACTTATAAACTCCAACAGCTTAAATTTTCCAACCCCATGTTGATTGTTGAAAATGCCATCTGTTCTTGTCAAAGCTACCATTCCAACAAGATATGACTCCATTTTTCTTAATTTGTCACTGGAATCACTCAAAACACTTCAGGAATTCTTGAATATTGTGTTTCTTTTTATTTTCAAATCCTCTCAAATCCTCATTTTCAATTTTGCTTTCAGAGTCCTGTTTTGGCCTCTAGAAAGAAACATGAAGGAAATATATGCTAACTGACCAAACCAATAAACACATTCAGGGGAGGACAACATAGACAATAACTAAAACTCAACACAAAGAAACCCTACTCACCCCCTTGCTGTCAGAGCTTTTGATATGGTCCTTGGCTCGGGACTACATAAAACCAGGTTCCAACCTCAGTGCCATCTTTTTTCAGACCAGGAACGGCAATATAGCAGCAAGGTAAGTCAAAGGCAAAGACAAATTAATTCATATACAAACAAGTAATATAACAATACAACATAAATTGAATGTAAGTGCTTCATCTAGAAAACAATGTATTGTCAAAGGTGAACAAAGAAACTGTCTGTGTTTTATGTTATTTAAATGGCTGCAAATGAATGTAGCTAAACATGTGGTACTGATGTTTGGTGAGTGTGTGAAACATTAAGTCTACAGTGGTGTGGCTGTGATTACAGCTATTGCACTGGTACAGTTCTCAATGTGTCTGGAAAGGAGGACAGACAAGACACAGTGAGTGAATGTTTCCAAGGTGTGTTTACACCGCTTAGCTGTACAAATGAGTCAAATCAAGTAGATATCTTTCAGTGTTACAGACTTTTTAATACCAAAGTTTTTAGGGAAACACTGTCCAAGGAAATGCAAAGAGGGAATTTGATGCTAAAAAGATTGTAAATGTGGCAGATATCCACTTGATACGACTAACTCAGACTGCTGAAGCCTCATAAACTTTAGATCAACTTGTTAAAGCCCTGTGTCTGTCCAGGCTCCATGTGTGTCTGCCAGGTTGCTAAGGTTGCTAAAAGGACCCTGTGGACCCATTTGTTCACGTCCAGCATTATGGGCTTTTGACTGGACCAAAGTGAGTGCTATCTGTAGGTCATATACATTTTTAAACACTGGTTATTATAGGTTAATGAGTTCTTTCATGTATTTTTTTTTTTTTTAATTTCAAACACACTTCTTCCAACTTTAGGAACCACACCATGTTTTAATAAATTAACTTACAACCTAAAAAGACATGCACGTCATGAGATTCTCAAGAGAAGCAGGTCATTGTGTCAAATAAACATGTCAGCTTGTGTTATATGGGACACTGTTATAGCATCATCACATTGACAGACTCACAGCTTCTGTGGTAAAGTAATAAGAACATAGCAGTGTATGTGGGAGTATTCATCATGCACATACTCCCCCTGTGACACTGCACTGCAAGCAGTTCAATCAGAGCTTTTTGTGGCTCTTCGCAGGTTTAGTGTTGTGTACACATAGTCTGAATTTCCTAGCTGCAGTGGTTTGTTGGCCATGACAGTTTGTCATGTGGCCTTAGGGGAGCCCAGCAGGAGAAACAGAATAGTGGCCTTTTGGATCCAACAGCAGATGGCAACAAGTCAAAACACACAAATCACATTGCTCCGAACATGTTTCCCCCAGAGAAAACTGCTGTAAAAGCCCTGACTTTGGATTTAAATTGCTCCAAAAGTACAAAAGATAGCACAAGTAAGGATACAACTGCTTTCTGCAATCACACAATAATAAAGAGTGTGAAGAACAAAGGGCTGAAATCCATTTTAGCTACTTTTCAGGGTCCTGATATACTGTGCATACTGGCTCACTCTCATACTGTCATGGCTTACTGGGCACTGGACACCTACACTTGAATGGAACAGAGCCATCATTAATGTCATTAGTAACACCTGTGCTTTTCCACCTATTACATTTTAAAAGGTCTGCCTTGAAAAAAGCCTACTGGAATGGATGGGTGAGGATGTCTGACCATCTCCACATACTACAAGGAAAAAGATGAACCATAAAGTATCAGTTTTGACATTTTGGAAATTGTTTTTGTACAGTCTGAGTTTCTGAATCTACATCTAAAACAAGTTTTGATGTTAAGAAATAAATGTGAAGATGTTATGTATTAAAACTTGTGATTGCAATTGCAATATATTATTATATATTACGTCATTTTAATCTGCTGTGACACATTAGATATAATGGATGTTGTCATTATAGTCATCTTTGATGACATAAATGTTGTGTAATTGACCCTTGTTATGCAGTAGATATTTTCATAGTAGACTGATGCATTAGTGTGCATTAGTACGTTAGTAGCCTCTTTTATTTCCATCATAGTGAATTGATTCCCTTGGTCATCTTGTACTTCAGACGTGCTTGAGCTCCTGGTTTTCAACTTTAGGAAAACTATTTATCTTACCAGTATGTTCAAACAGTACAACTGTTTGGACATCATATACTGCCAAGATGTTGAGAAACACTTTTGGATGTTATAATAACTAGGCATAACTGGGTGTAGCAAGGGCAATATAAGTTCTAATAGCGCAATGTAGAAATTATTCATAAACTCATATTTACATCATAATATATATCAGTCCTTCATTATGTAAAAATGCATCCAGAAAATGCAGATGTGGCCTACAAACATCAGCTCATTTGTTAAGGAGAACACCTGACACATAGACGCACTTATGAAAACACACACACGAGTTATATACACATTTATTTGTTATTCTGCATATGCTAATAGACGTAATGGGGAACAATGCTCTACAGAAATGTTGACATACATGTACCATAACAAAGTGTTCTGTGGTCACATAATTGCTCGGACTACTACATGCATACAAAGATGTTGTTTTGTACAGAAACAGTCTGTAGCTCAGAATGTGTCTAATGATTATGTTCTCCAAAGCTGAACAGGAAAAAAGAAAAATCAACAGATGTAAGAGGCAGAGTACACAGAGACATAAGAAGAAACAATATAGCTTTATGCATTTTAGGGAGCAAGGTTTTGGTAAGCACGCATGAGTGACACAGACAATACCCATTCTCTCAGAGAAAATAAAGACATAACCTTTCCACTCTGTACAGCATCACAGATGATAATGTCACCGTGAGACAGTAAGACAGAGCACAGTCCTTTTGCTGTCAGCTCACAGAATTAATTTCAGTATCCACACAAACATCATCCCGAGGGAATATAGCTGATCAATCCAAATCCCTTGTTTATCTACCCTACCTGTCAAAATGAAGGATTACTCAAGGCTAACACGGAGACATGATTACTACAAACAAGGGATGAAGGAAAAAGAACGTTAAATTGAATGTACAGGTACAGAAAAAAAGAGCTTTTACAAGAAGGTTATCATCTTACCTTCCTTACAAAACATAAAGAAAAAAAGACAAATGAAAACCCCAAACGACAACAACCACCACTGTCCACGCACTTTACTTTGGAAAATATCAAAGAATTTGAAACTGTGTTTCCAATGAGGGATCAATCATTTCACATGAAAGATAAATCCATGAGCTCTCACATGTATCTCTGATTACTGAGTCAAATTATGTTGGTCTGGGTATACAGTATGTATACAGACAAATGGAAATATGGACCACAACTGAGCACTGATGTGATGTTACCATTTGGGAGGACTCCACACCACCTTTCCTCTTAACTCTCATAGCTTTCCCTTATTTTAGCCTTTGTTTTACCCAGTGATCACTGTTCCTGAGGGCATGTTAGGGTTAGAGCCTCTGAAGCTGTAGGGATTGGAGCACCCAATGGTGTCAGCATGGGATATAATCAGATGGATCAGTTCAGTGACAGTAGGGATCTCTTCTTGCCTGCGGTCAGTTAGACACATATCTCTCCCTCTTCTGTCTGTTTCCCACTTCTGAAACTCTGAAACTCTGACTTCAAACTTCGATCCCTTTGTTTGTGCTCCTTCCTGCCTCACTGAAGACTAATGGGGGTGGATACTGAATGTGGTATACATATTACCCAGGAGGAGGGAGAAATATTGCCGCTCCTTATTCCGGGAGCCAAGACATCAATGTGGATTTGACAACATCACCTTTCAAAAAGTACAGAAGTAACTAGTTAACATTAGCTGTTAAAGAAAAACAGAGAATCTATCCAATCGGAAACATCAGAGAGTTATAGAAAACCTGAGAACTCAATAACATTACTGGTATCTATTACATAAAGACCTGATTTCTCCTATAAAATTAGAATTTTCTGTACAGTGCTATATGAACAAAGCAAAATGACTTGCTACCTTCCCATAAACAGCAGTGTTATGAAAAGGCACGCATCATTTCAACCACCATATGGCAGGAAATTGTGGTCGTGCTCCATTTTGGTTTAGAAAAAATAGAATCATTTTCAACGTTAATTCACAAAAAACATAAAATCCTTTGTGTGTGGCCATTTAAATTGGATTATCTTAATATCTTCCACAGACATTTGTTAGATTTTTATGTAAATCTAACAGCAATATAAAAGGCCCAAGTGGTCAATTTGGATGCCTATTCCCACAAATAATCAAATTTGAGGTCCATTGATATCTGGCATTAAGATGCCTGATAGCATATGCCAGTCATATAATATTAAAAAGCAAAAGTCAAATTCTCATTTGCAATGTTTGTGAGATTCTGGTAGTTGTAATACTGTTTTGCCTCATATTAAAGATATAACATTTGAAAAATACAAGTAATTTCTGCCTGTACACTTACAAATCCCATAGACAGAAAATAAAGTGCCACAATTCTTGGCCTGCATAGATTGCAGTATGCGGTATTGCACATTCCACACCTCTCTGTGAGAAGACAAAACATGATAATAATAATAATGATAAGAAAAAAGAAAGAAAACAATATAATAAACTGACAAACGACAAACAACTCACCCATGTTCTTCCTGCCAGTACCATTCTAGTTTGTGTGGCTTTTACAAACACACTACTAGTACACTTAGCCAAGTGTCATGCTGAAACAATAGACAAATATTCCAGCAACTAATTGGAATCAAAGGCAACATACAACAGATATTTTCAGTCAGTGTAAAACAAAAGTGAGAAAGAAGACAAGAAAAAAAAATCCTTTGGGTTTAAGTTTGACTGAAAATTGTTTTGTTCACAAGAAAACACAATAAATTACAGTCCAAGACACTACAGATATACAAAAAAAATGATGCATTAAATTTATCAGCAGGATCGGATGTACTTGCAGTAGTATGGAACAAATGTCAATAATGACATCATGGCGCTGAGGATAGGACAATGAACACAATGCAGGTAAACAAACCATAAGGAAAACAAAATTGAAAAAACATAATTACTGTCATAATACATGTTATTACCGTATATGATATTATGCAGCTGAGATAGATGAAAGCTCGTCAGTGTGCTTGATTTGGTCCATTGATATCACGAGGATTACTGTCATTTTCTTGTGGTAGACTATCATTTTTGAATTGCCAAAATAGATAATAACAATATAAACATATATGTGTATTCATGACCAGATCTACCGAGTTTAATTAATAAATAGTCTGTTTTATGGACTCTCACTTACTTACTGTCAAATTTTTCTACAACCAATCTAGACCTACTTATTTCATATTTTCATATCTTAACACTACTTTTAGATGTATATATCAGAGAGTAGATAATATTTATTTCTGTGATTTGTATGGAATCGAAAAGTTCAACAAGGAGCAAAACATGACACTTCAAACCTTGTCTTAGCTTCTTAAATCAAATGATAAATATGTTCAGTAGCTGTAATATGTGATAGTTCCTGTCCTTACTGGTTACATACAGTACGTGTTTGGCAACTACATGCGCTTTAGGGGAATAGAGGGGCCAGATGCGTAATGATATATCCGCACAAAAACCATGCATACACCTTTTCCTGCATATAAACTGGTATTTATAAACACAAAATGTGTGGTGAGAAAGTGCACCTCAGACATTCTTCAGACCAGGTGGACACATGGTTTTAAAGAAATCTGAGGGTGATGTGATGAGGTGGAGATGAAATATAAGGTAAGGGACGGAATCTTTTAGTAAAAGATACATTTTTTTGGTTGATGAGCAGCACTGATTGTGTGATATTTTTCCTTTGTGTTTACACAAAGATTTATAAAATGCCAATCAAAGGCCGATTTATATACGCAAGAATTATCCTTAATTGCAACACATCTTGCAATGCCGGTTTAGATATGACTGCTACAAACTAATCATTGATTACATTTCTGAGCTATCAGTGCTGACAATGGTTTACGCATCCATGTCATGAATTAATGATATGTATGCTAAAAAGAGCCGCACAGCCGTGCGTAATGGTTGTGCATGATGACAGCTGTTTTTCTGTTGACAGATGAATAGCCTGGTGGAGCAGGTAGAGAACTGATATGAAAATGGCTGGTTCAGGACGTGTCTTTATCCATTTATGGCTATTTGTGTGGAAATTAGGCTTGTGCACATGTGCCCAGATTCTGAGACTGAGATTTATAAAACAGAACCATGCATATGCATGGCTTTATAAATCTGACAAAAGGAATGCCTATGCATATTTCTGGCTTTGTGTGTTTATGCAGTTTTAGTAATGAATCTACACTGAGTTTTATGCATCTGGCCCCAGGTGTTTTTGTCCTTCTTACCCACGGTCATTAATTCAGAGTTTTATCAGATACTAGATGCTCAACTGAAAGTTCAACAGTCGTTATGAAAACCAAAAGCAATAATGTCAACGTTACAGTTTCATACACAATTTTTCACACAAAAAACATTACAGAGTCATCATGGGAACACTTTGCATTTCCACAAAAGGTAATGATATGTTTTTTTTTATAGGTCGCTACGATGCAACACCCAGTCTGAGGGCTCTCGATTCAAACCACAACCCCACCCCCCCCCACTCTTGACTTTTCACATTTTTATATATTTGTACCTTCAGTGACAGTTTTCCTTTGCCAGCCTGTGCATTGTCATTGCCTTAGATGTTCTAGTATTTACAGTGGAGCACTTTCAGCAAACTAAGCACCGTAAAATATCTGTCATTTTAAATGCATGCTTTTTACAGATAAGTCCCTCTGTGCATTTCCTTCTTTTGCTAGAAAAAGGAGACTGTCATTATGTACATTAGGAGGACCAAAATGTCTACATTAGTTGATGAATTCCCTCTGTTTCTCAAGAGCCTCCTCTTGGAGCCCAGTGTTCATCCCAAAGTCATTCTTAATTCTGCACAAAGCACTGCAGTTTCTTTTTCAGCAATACACAACAACACAAGTAAAAGGGACTTGTCATGCCATGCAAAAATATCTTTCAATACAACTGCACTCTTGTCTTTTCTTCCTGCTCTCCCACACACCAGGCTGATGTTGCAGTGTTGTTGCAATAGTTATCTATTGTCCCTCAAAGCTTCTCTTACAGTCACATGCTGGTTTCACAGGTCGGAGAGAGGCTGCCATCTCCGGGTCTCAGGTGAATATCAGATGTAAACATGTGGTTCTCTACTTTGTGTCCACTTTGGTTGCTGTCAGCTTTGACCTCTTCGCCAGCCCCAACCACATCTTGGGTGCAATTTTGTGCTGCTGCCTTGGGTGACAAGGGTGAAACTGCAGCACCTGCCACCTCCATCAGATGTCTCTCCTCATGGTTCTCTGCAGATTGATCTTCATCACCGGGTGGGGTGTCTACCACCAACTGTTTAGGGGACAATGGGCATGTCTCCTCCTGGGAGACTGGGAGGAGCTCCTCTGAACTGGGAATAAGCGGTGAGGTGTCTCCCTCTGGGGACTCGTCTTCCAGGATGCTGGAGCTGATGTCTCCAGGAGAGGTAGTGCTGGGCGGTGTTAGTGGGCCTTCAGCAGAGGTTTTGGTGAAGTTGACCTTTAACTCCTTTATTTTAAGAGGGTTATTCCCTATGGGAGAGCTCTGGATATTCTCTACAGCACTGTTAAAGCTCTCTCCTTCCTCTATCTGAAGCTCTGATCCATCACATGGGTTAACGGATTCATAGAGGCCATCTTTGAGTATGGTGTCGGGAGAGTTCTGGTCATCAATTGCCCTTAGTTGGCTAAGATCAAGAAATGGTGGGGCTCTGGGGTATCTGATCTGATCTGGCCCAGCTTCTTCCTCACCTGAGTTGGGGCCCTGCTTTGCATAGTCTGCTGAGCAGCTGGCAAAGTTATCTGCAGAGAAGGGTTGGACCTCCTTCATCTCCAACTCCACCTCTTCTTTTAATGTGTCTTCAGGGCTGTAAGATTTCTTAGGTGAGACCGGAGCAGTCACAGTTGTGCTCAGAGTGCTCATGGAGCTTGTAGTGTTAAGATTTGAGAAGGACTGTGACTTGGTCATCTGGCTGTACATCTCCTCCAGTTTCTGAACATTAAGGTGCTGTGGGGTCCTATTTGCCCACTGGGTACTTCCAGTGGTGGTGATGGATATACGATTAGGGGAGCTTTGTGGCAGAGTATCTGGGTTTCTTTTATCTGGGGACTTTAGGTTGATTTCGGAGGTGGAGTGCCTGGTTGAGGTACCCCAGCGGCTAGGTGACAGATGGTTATCCAGAGAGGTTTTGTCCTCTCCTTTCTCCACTACCACATCCATCAGTTCCATACTGCGGGCAAAGGCATCTTTCAGGTTCATTGACACAATACTGCCATTCCGCTTGGCTCTCTCCAGTGCCTCCCTCCTCTTGATGGCCTTCTCCTGCCTCTTTTGCTCTTTATAGAACTCAGAGAAGTTGTTGACAATAATGGGGATAGGTAGGGCAATTACCAGCACTCCTGCAATACAGCAGAGCCCACCCACAATCTTTCCAAGTAAAGTCTGTGGATAAATGTCACCATAGCCCACTGTAGTCATTGTAATGGTGGCCCACCAGAATGATGCAGGGATACTGGTGAATTTTGTGGCATCTTCATCTTTCTCAGCAAAGAAGACCAAGCTGGAAAATATCATGATGCCCATGGCAAGAAATAAAATAAGCAGCCCCAATTCATTGTAGCTCCGTCTCAGTGTAAATCCTAGAGACTGGAGCCCCGTGGAGTGCCTAGCCAACTTCAGGATCCTCAATATTCTCATGATCCTGAATATCTGTACCACACGGCGCACATTTTGGAACTGTAATACACTCTTGTTGGACTCAGTTAGGAAGATGGTGACATAGTAGGGCAGGATGGCCAGCAAGTCAATGACATTCAGTGGGCCTTTGAAGAACTTCCACTTATTAGGAGAAGAGAGGAAGCGAAGGAGGTACTCCATGGTGAACCAGGCAATGCACACAGCCTCCACATGGGCCAGCTGGGGATTGTCATTGGGCTGGCCGAACTCATCTATGACCTGAAGCTCTGGTAAGGTGTTGAGAGACAGAGCAATGGTGGAGAGGACGATGAACAGGATTGATATGATGGCCAGAATCTAGGGATAAGAAAAGAAGCACATAGAGGAATACAGTATTAGTGGAACACAATAAAAAATCCATGTTGAAATTAAAAAGCTGTAACCTTAACCCTGATAAACTGAAAAAGAGACAGATATGGGATACATTTTGAATAATTAGGGGTTTGTGGTTTGCATTAGGGACAGGGAAAGATAAATAAATAAATGCTGAGAGATGTGTAAAGTGTAAAAGATGTGAATAAAATGCTTAAAAAGCACTATGGTTCCTGAATGAAAACACATTACGATATAGAGAATATATAATATGTCTAAGCATTGTAAATACGACTGACAGATAAATTGTAAAATGGCAAAAGACCAAACGAACGATTAAGTCTTTGAATAAATACAGAGAGGTATCAAATAAGGAAGATACTGAAAGCAGGGGAAATAACTACACCAGAATCCTATATTGGAAATTGAGGTGTGTGTATGTGTATGTTTGCATGAGATCCAATCTACAATGGATAAGAGGATAAAAGGATTTTAGCTCCACCTGTTGGCAACAGTTTAAAATTCCCTCTATCTGTCTTAAAATATAATTGATTGATCTCAATAGTCAAAATACAGTGACAAAGTTTTCAAAAGGTTTATTCTTTGAAACGTAAAACAAATAATAATAATGTGCTCATGTCATTTCCTATTCCATCTGCTTAACAATGGGATAGGTAAAGAACATCCTGCATTATCCTAAGAGGTCAGCACGCCATGAGGCTGTGTTCCACCTGCAGCTCTTTACCTTGACCAGGGTTTGTTGACCTCGGTAAATTCAATCTGCCTTTAGATGTTCTAGCTGAGCTTAGACGTATATTACTGATATAAATTAAATGAAAGTGTGTGTGCAATGTATGGTGTGTAGGAGAGTATTCTTGAATGTCACATTAAGTTTGAGTATTAGATGAGTTTAGTCTGGCTCTTTCATTGCCCCTTTACTGTTCTTCTTCAATGCCACTCCACATTTTATATCTGCTTCTGCCTTGCACCAGAACCACAGATAAAACTCCTTATAATTCTGCTGAGATTAGTTCAGACCCTTTTCCCACAGCTTGACAGTGTCTCAACCCACAGGTCAAAAGTCTCTTTCCTATACTCTCTATAGTACTGCAGTATAAAATATGAACTGAAATCCTGTGCATGGAAAAATCAGCATTCCTTTGTAAGGAGTCCTCTGTGACCTGAGCAATATAAAATGTGTCAAAATCTAATAAACAAAATTGAAGAGTCTCAGTCAAGATAAGAAAACACAGCACCCTGAATACTAATTACCAACCACATTAAGTTGCAGAACACACATGAATTAAAACACTGCTGCCTGGAGACATTTACTGTATTGCTTTTTAGACTTCCTTAATTTAGCAAATATCATGCAGGGATGAAGCTCAAGGATTATGCGGAATTGTTCAGGAGTCCGTCGTTACTGTAGCCTATCCATTAGCCTCTGGCATGCACTGACACACTGGAAAACAATGGTTGAAGACTAGTGACATTGCAACATTTTCAGCTCTGAAATGATACACAATGTCTAAAAAATAAAGATAATCCCCTCTAATAATAAATAAGGGATACAGCAAAATCAAGTCAAATAGGTGTCATGGCTGGGAAGAGGAAGTGTCACTAAATGAATGCTGGTGCTGATTAGGTTAAACCTATTAGCAGCTAAGTGAGGCAACCTGGACTTGGCCCAGTACCAAGCTGAACGACTGTGGAGTCACAATAAGGACGCACATTGCTTCCATACCCCTGGACTTTTTGGCAAGCTCATTTGAAGCTTACCCCCTGGTGCCAAGCCACTCTATCAGAGGATGCTTGAGTTCCTGTTGCTGAACACCTTGGCGCCAAGTCAACTCCAAAGATAGAAGAGTAGATAAGACCATGAGATAATGATTTTTTTTAGTTTATAGGATTACTGGTGGAATATTATATAGGTTACGCAGCTGATTTTTCACATGCAGTACAAGAATAGATCTGATTGAACTTGATTTTTGTTAATACCAGCAAAAGGTAACTCATTCTTTAGAGGTCAACTTTTCTTTATTTAGATTCACATTAACTGCCTCAGAGGAGACACTTAATCTTTTACAGTTCCACAAGTTGGAGCAAGAGAGCCCTTTTAAACTACACTATGAACAGCTGAATGAATAAACTTGAGGGAATGTACACAAACACACTTACACACACACACACACACACACACACACACACACACACACACACACACACACACACACACACACACACACACACACACACACACACACACACACACACACACACACAGACAGAGAGAGAGAGAGAGAAAGATAGTGATTAATGTTTTCACTGACCCATACCCATGCAATCTCACCTTCCTACACACCCCATGCATTCCTTGCTCATGGACATCAGCAAATGGCATTTGAGTGTGTGAATGAGCAATCCTGAGGGGGCTTGCATTAACCTACTGTAATTGAGTGGGAGTAGTTAAGAGGATCAATTACTTGGACTCAGTCTTCTTTGCCCCTGATTTGCATGTGCAGTGGCATTAAGTATAGCATCAAATGCCATGAGGGGTGGATCAAAAAACGGAAATAAGTGCGGCCACGCCAGTTGACCTGGAAGTGACCTGGAGTTGGAAAGTAAACAGAGACAGGAAATGAAACATCTGACCAAAATCTTACCCCACTGGACAAATTGAATCTGTGGCTGTACAATATTCTTTGAAAAGGAGGAGAGTCAGACAACATGGGATTAAAATGATCACGCCCTGATCATTTTACTAAACTAATCAATCCTACCTGCAGATTAAGCTTCATACCTATCCAGTCTATCCTAAAAAGAGCTTTGTTTTGCTGTAATTTCACTGGATTATTTGTCTTTGATAGCTAAAATGAAAAGTAATTTTAAATAAATCTGTCACTTGCAACAGAAATAGCTAATTCTAGCTAATTTTGTGGTTAAAGAGCAAAATTAAATATCAAATGATCAAACATAAAATAGTAGTTGTCACAAGTCAGAAAGTATTTAAGAATAGCCTCAAATATAATAAAAGATGCTATTACTATATCCAAACCCTTTCTCTTGCATTGTTCTCTGCCTCTTTCTAAATTAATCTTTTCCTGTCTGTGTTCCTGTGAAGATTTTGACCTCAGGATGTCATAGTCAGGTCATGACCAGGACAGTCATGAGACATGATTGGCTTAGACGGAAGGTTAATGTCCTCAGATGATTAGGTCATGTGTACCATGCTTTAGTTGTCCATGGCTATTCTGGCTGCTCTCCCTCCACCAACTCTAATGCAAAGATTGCTTAACATGACTGTGCTCTGACAACAAGTAAACCTGCTTTATTTTGAGATTTACAATGAGATGAAAGACAGATGGCGAGAGAGAATTAGTAAATGTCATCTGACTTTTATTTTTAATAAAATACTCTGAGGATTTCCCCTTATTCTTTTGCTCTTAACTCCTGAGCCCATTATAAAACACGTTATGAAAAAAAAAATCGCTTGATGAGTGTCCTCACAAAAGCAAAAACACAGCTGGCTCAATTCTTCAAGGGACAGCTTAAAAAAAATAGTGTCATCGAAATTAAAAGCAGCAATTTAGTGGGATGTCTCAAGAGTGAATGTGCTAAAGCCACCAACACCTTCACACGCCCTCGCAATTTCATTCCACAGCTCCTCCATGATAGTATTAGATCCTCTGGGAGACCTGAGCAGGTAGTGTGAAGTTGATCCAGAGGAGAAAACATGCAGCAGCCACTGAGTTAAGAGCTCTCTTGAGCCTCTCCCCTGAGCCTCTCTTGATTTCCATCTTCAGCTGCCTGTCATCTCAACGACTATTCTTAACATTGTGAAAATCACCTTTCACATCCTGTTTTAGTTCTCTTCCCACAAGACGCAGTCAATAGGGGCACTAACTTCACTCTTATCAGTGACAGCCCTTTGGTCACTAACAGTTATACCCCATTTCTAGCATCAGCTTCTATGCCCACATGTCCCCCACCCCTACGACATCCCTACCATTCCTTCGTTTGAAGGAGGACAGCTGCTGTGGGAAAGAAAAACTGCCAGTGTCACACCAGTGGCCCATCTGCCAGCTTGGGGGAGGCTATCGATTGTGTACACATCAAATTATGGCCACTGAACTAGGCCCAGTGAGCACGTATTGATCTCTCCGCTCAGAGCTCTTATGGACCATGATCCACCTCTGAGGTCCCGACTGACCACCATCAACCCCCACTCTCCCTCACGTGTGTCATCAATTTGTTCTGGACAAATTGTGCCATTCTTCAGGTATGATAATTTTTTGCTGCAGAATCAATCCAGGCGATTATGGCTATGGTAATATGGATTGATCCCAGGATTTGTGTGGTATTTCATCACCTGAGACTGTATCTCTTCCAGTATGATGACTTATCAAGGCATGCACTGGTGACATTGTGTACATTCTGTACGCAAAAACTACAATATTTGGCTAATTTCTTATGATTTCTTATTATTTTATTAAGTTTACATGTTGGCAATTTCCATGCATTATTCAGACCAATGGCTCCATATGCTGCAAGTAGGTTTAGGAGTACCCATATGGCTAAGTGTGACTCATAAATGTGCACAAATTCTGTTAAAGAGCCATTGCCAGCAATTAATGATGGCACAGAGCAAATATGACATTATTTAGGAACCTGGCAAAGATACTTTAAGAGAGATTTACAAGGCACGGATAGTTAGGGTTTGACTCTAATACATGTACCCTTAGTGAGACTCAATATTAATCAACAAAGGAGGAGAGACATCTTCCCTCCCACTCTCTCAAGATTCTGCTGGTTGAGTGCCTTTTCTGTGGCCAGTTTCCAAAGACTTCACAGAGAGAGAGAGGGAGACAGAGAAAAGCAGGGAGGGATTGTGATATTTGGTGTCCATCCACTGTTTCGTCCCACAGCGCTGAGGTTCAGAGAGGTTTGGAGGAATGCCACAGTCATTACGATTTGAGCCTCAATTCTAAAGCCATAGTCCCTGGACAAGATAATTGAGTTCATAAAGCACTTGAGAGAAAAAAAGAGAAAAAGATCTAAAACTGATCCAACAGAATTCTTGAAACTGGGACATAATGTGTGCAATTGAAATATGTCCCAGGCCTTTTTTGTTTTTTACAGCTTTGCAACAAAATCAGATAAAATAAACTACTCTGGTGTCCATCCAGCTATGTTTGGCAACTACAGTGGGAGTTTAGTACATATTAATACCAGCTTATTATTCCAAGAAAAACTAGTGAGCTGTTCATATATCTTTGACAGCTCTCAGTGTAATCAATAATTGCAGTGGATATAACCTTTTGTTTTGGCATAATGCATAATCACCATACTATGTCACTTACTATTTAATCTGTCATCAGTCAGCTAGACTGTATTATGGGTCCCTTTGTGTTTGGCAACATTTGTCAAGTGTATTGGCGTGATGTGATAGAAGTCACAATTTCACGGTCAATCTTAGTGAGGTGCCTTGCAATCAGTATGAGAGACAAACTCTGCATATCAATTATTTTTCTTGTTGATCTTTCTTTTAAGTGTAAGACCGTCAGTGTGATATCCATAATAGATGCTGAACTCGCTCTCTCACTTGTGTGCAGACTCTCATATTGTCCACACTGGAAGCAAGCAACAGTGGGGATCCTGGGGGATTAAGCCATACCCCGAGGGTGTGCGGTTCACTTAGCTGCACAAAAACTAGTTGAATGGGCTGACAGCCAATGAGAGGAACCTTAATCAATAACCAGTTCTCATATTCTTACAGGTCACTCTGCATCTTCTGCTGTATGGTGGTTTTTTTCGGTCACAATATTTCAGGAGAAAAACGGAACCAACCAAAACAATAAATAAATAAGTAAGTAAACATAAATTTAAATAACCTCTTGACATTATTGAGAAATATCTGCTGCTAGCAGAGTGGTTTCCCTGTCTGGGTACTGTAATGTTTATTTTGATATTTTCACCAAACTTCATTGTGTACCCTTGTATTTCCATTCTTGTAAACACATTGTTCATACTCTTCTCCTCAAAGCCCTTTTTGTAGAACCAGGGTAGAAAGTGGGCTAGTATGAAATATTTATAGAGTGCCTTCATCCGTCGGGCCAGTTGCACAAACACGCCTGCACAGAACAGGCAACACAACCATGTGTCAGGATGTGGTGCTCCATTACAGCTCAGAGGGGTTTGGGTTGAATGACACGTCCATGATTAGTGGAATGAAATATCATACATAAAATAATGTATTAGATAACACACTGTACTGACAATTCCTCCTTTGTTGTTTATTGAAATACATTACTGGAATCCCATTACGATACATGCTTTCATTCAACAATAACAGTAACAATAACAGTGAAAGGGAAATGTACCAGTGTATGAATCTCTATGAGTCCTGAGTATTGCGACAACAGCATAGAGAAGAGCCTGACTTTATTTATGATGCTACAGTGACATTGTGGTGGTATGGGGAAGACAGCGAATCAGATGTTTGTTGTTTTTCAGTAAAGAGAATCCTGCTACCTAAGACTGTGAGACAAAAGATAATTTTCTTTAAACTTCTGCCTGAAGGCCCAAACGCACTGAAAACGATAATTGACGCACCTCATTTGACGCGCCTCATTTGATGCTCATACGTTGCACTCCAGGCAAAATCAAACCAGGAAAAATCAAACACAGGCAATGATTGTTAACCATTTTCCACCTCTTCTTCTGTGGCTGTTGTTGTTTCCAACTGATAAACAAGAGCACTGTAGAACATTTGCATGTGAGGCCCTGCATTGTAGAACTACTTACACTTGTAGTGCACCTTTCTGTGTGATAAAAACACATTGGTAGTATGGGAGAAATTCAAGCATTGTCATATATATATATAAAGGTGTACCACCGTAAAAGCCTGTGGGTGGCCAGACCAGGCCATCTTATCCAAGAGTATAATTCACAGTGGTGAGTCAGAGTTTTACAATTGGTAATGAAGCTCAAGGAAGCATGGTAAGCTGTGTCAACTATATGACTACACTGAGCAGAGGTAAAGATCACCATAGTCCAACAAAGGTAAAAATTGACAGCAACAAGTCGCTTTTTTTACATTAAAAGAGAAACACAATTTCAGAAATTAAAACCCCAGTTTTAGCCTCAGCTTTTTCACCATGTACTGCTCATGTGGCATCTATTTCGCTTCTTTCAAGACATCCATTAATACTGACCAGTGTAGCTTTTTTAGGCCACAATCAGCACAGCACAACAGCACTCAGGTGAAGTTAAAAATGTATGAGTGAGCTGCCTCACAACAAATTCACAATCATACTCAAAACAGCAATGCTTTTAAATGCTAAATTTCCCACCAGGTGCTACAGGCTAAGCCATGGACTCAACCTTGAGAGAAATTCAGCCAACTCTTCTTTTCAATCAAGTGTATTGATGAATTTATTTAAAGCTCTGATGGGATCCTTGAGCCATCCACTGACTGAAATAGATACCTAATGCTTGCTCCATTTTACTGTATATCCTGTAACATAGCCCTCTGTGTCTGTGATCAGATTTCTACACCCAGTAGCTATAGTCTTCAGGACCGATCTGATTGCGGCTTAACAATACTTCATAACTCTATTAAAAAAAAACGATATCCCACAGCGTGGTGATGCTATTTCCGTGGACAACTCAGCACTTTTCTGAATTAAGTGTTGGATGTAAAAGTGTTTCCCGCAGAGACCAAGCTTCCCAGGAAGGGCAGTGAGGAAAGTCATGCACACTGCGCCACAAAGCTTTTAATGCAAAGAGCACACTTAGTTTTATGACAATTTCTTGGAAAGTCTTAGTGATATCAACATGTTCAGCTCTTTTCACTATTGCAAACTTCTAATCGCACCAATCTTTGTTGCACTTTATCTGGCTCTCTATGTCCTTGCCCTGTAATGTGTCCATTAATGCCCTCTTAGCTACCACCCAGCCAATCAGTGCTCGTGACTTTCACACCACAAATGTCAGAGAGAGAGAGAGAGAGAGAGAGAGAGAGAGAGAGAGAGAGAGAGAGAGAGAGAGAGAGAGAGAGAGAGAGAGAGAGAGAGAGAGAGAGAGAGAGAGAGAGAGAGAGAGAGAGAGAGAGAGAGCAGGCTGCATTGACTCCGTGAGGTACAACACTGTCAAAATTACGAAGGTATGAGAGAAAAATTAATTAAAGAAATAAAACTAATTTATAACAAGTTTAAAACCTGCAGTAATAAACAAAAAAAATACTAATCCTAGAGGGAGAAAATCCAATAAGATTTATTTCTCTTGCAATAAAAGTAATAACAGCTATAGATTGTTTCTTTTCCCTTAAATTCTCGTCTTTTCTTTTCTGTATATTTTCTTTAGCAATGTCTTACCATAATAAAAAAATCTTTCTGAATGTGGATTTGAAAGATCTAGATATTTATATTCACATTAGAAACCAATTTTAACAATGTCCTTTCTCCATGTCCTTTCTGTGCCCAAAGAAATTACATGAAAAAACAGGATGTGTGCACATGCATATGTGTCTGTGCATGCAATTGTGTGTGCATGTGTTTCTTTATGCACATATTTGTGTATTTCTGAGGAGAACAAGCCTTCGGCCCTTATGGCGTTACAATGTTATTAACCTATATGCCTCACTGAGGCACATGTAAATGCACATGAGAGCTTTTACAGGATATGCATATACTGTATATGTGCAAATCTATGCACATGCTTCTTACACTCATACAAGAACTGCATGTGCTAAAGAGGAATCTTTTAAAAAAGGAGGCCACGATACCAAGTGAAAACAACATAATTATAACAGATAACCTTCTTATGTTTTGAGTCATTTTCATGAGTAGCTCTGTGTTCCCGCAGGGTTTGTGTCCTCATGTGTGACAAAAAGAGAGGGACCCGGAGTGAGCCGTCACCAGGGCTAAGTGTAATTACTGCTAAGTGTGCTAGCCCCTGCGCCTGAGTAGCGATCACTGTGTTAATCACTCGGCCAGGGCACCATAATCAACACTTCGTAAAGCCACAGACCAAAGGATGGAAGAAGAAATAAACACGCAGCCTGGGCCGTGTAACAGTTAATATTCATGATCAGCTGAGTGCTGTAAATAACTCGCCAGGCGACTTAGCTGCTCCAGAGTGCGCCTGTACATGTGCAGATAACAACATGGGAAGGATCTCTTACAAGCTCCCTGCTCCCCTTTACCCCTGAGTCTCTTGATATCATCATCCATCTAAGCTTGTAGATTGAGGGAAGATGGGAAGGTGGGATAGTGGTGGTGAAGAGGTATATGTGTGTGTGTGTGTGTGCTTTCTAGAAATTCACTTAGAATAAGAATTACTTTCCTGTCACCTCTCCTGTGTGCTTGTCTTTCACAGATAAGACCAGGAAAACCTCACATTAAAAACACACCCCCACACACATGCACACATACAAACATACAGTAGCCTACAAATGCTTGTAAAATGCCCTCCTTTGCCTCTTGCGTTTTCTCTCTCTTTCCAAAACACACACTGTCACATTCAGCTGCACTCAGCAGGCTCCTATTGCTCTCGGCACTACACCCTCGCATAAAAAAGAGAATTCCAACCTCTCTCCTCCCTCCCCTTTCCTCTCGTGGCTCTATCTGTTATCCTCAATGACTACGCGTCACCTTGCTGTCTGAGTCAAACTGTGTAACCATGGAGATGTCTCCCAGCACTACTAGTGCAAGTTGAGCAGAAAGCAGCTTTGTGATTTAAACACTGTTTTTTTTTCTGTGATGCAGAGTCTTTACCATTCAGCTGAGCGATCAGCAGAAGCCCTTTGAGCTGAGAGATGACGGAGACAGATTTCAGGGTGAAGAGAGGTTATTTGGAGCATTGGAATTCAAAGCAAAAACAGCCTGAATGAATGCTGTCTTGAATTCCAACAATAACAGATAACATTTGCCATTTAGGGGAAACTTTTGTTTAAAGTGACTCACAGTGCTACAGGGATGAACAATTTAGAATGTTACACCATAGAGATGGACGATGCGTCTATTGAAATCATTTGGCTTGTCTGATGGAGGTTTGAGGGCGGCTGTCAATCATGATGCCACAATCCTTTTTTACATTATCAAATAATTAATTGAAAACAAACTTATGACAAAAATGAGCACTTGGACAAACATCAGCATGATTAGAATGACCTAAAATGGAGGGGCGTGGTTATGGCGCTGAACTGAGCAGACGTCTTTTTGTGAGCTCCTGGCTATATTCTTGAAAAATCCTGTAAACTTTCCTTTAACTGCACAAACAGTGATAACTTTCATTCGTGGCGACTTGATACTGCATACCCGCGACAATATGCCGAAAAAAAACAAATCTAAAGCACACCTTTCTCAGTGTGAAGAAGACGACGTCTCAGATGCTATTAGCTTAGCTAACTCAGAGTGTGATGCTAGCCTCGTGCGACTGCCTCGTGAGGACTACGTGGACACTGGATCGGCCCAAAACATGGACGTCATTCAGATACTCGATGGGATCAGAAATGACTTTTCCACAAAGATTGATGTGGTCCTTAAAGCCATTCAAGACGTTAAGAGGGACGTGCAGGACTTCTCGACGCGCATGGATGAAGCAGAAGTGCGTATTAGCACCGTAGAAGACACAGTCAACTCAGAGAAAGGCAAGGCTGACGCGCTAGCTAAACAGGTGTCTCTCCTCACAAACAAACTTGACGAGCTCGAAAACCGCTCGCGTCGTTCAAACCTACGGATAGTTAACGTGCCGGAGAAGATGGAAGGAAACGACGCGGTAGCTTTCCTGGAGAAGTGGCTCCCCGAAGTGCTGGGACCAGCAACATTCCCGAGTCCACCTCTCATTGAAAGAGCACACAGGTTGCCCGGCCGGACGCAACCTAATCGATCGACCACACCGAGGGTCATCATCGTGAAGTTTTTAAACTTCCAGGATAAAGTCCGTGTGATGCGAGCTTCCAGGGCCAAAGGCAAAGTTATCTACGCCGGTCAAGTGATCATGTTCTTCCCGGATCTTTCGGCGGAGCTCCACCGTCGCAGGAGGGGTTTCGACCAGGTGAAACAGCAGCTGAGGTCGATGAACATACGGTACGGAATAATTTACCCAGCCAAGCTACGAGTGTCGTCTGATGGACAAACACGTGAGTTTGAAACCCCAGCAGATGCTGAAAAATTCATCAAAGGGTTACAGAACACAGAGGACTCACAGGTGAACTAAAATGAACTGCTGAATCCTTTATTATCCACCTATAACAGCTATAGCTTGTTATTGATGGCTTTATGGGCCAGTAACACACACACGTGAATGCTGTTTATTCTCTTTTTTCTGTGGAGACTTTTCTGTTTTGTATAGGCTACATAATTGTATTATTCCCTCAGTCTCCTCAGATGTAAATACGCTTTTTATTTACTATTTATACAGATACTACCACGCGCCCTTTTTAAGTGGGCTGTCACTCGTTTTGTTTTGTTTTTTGAAAAGTGGTTATTCAGTGTACTGTCGGCCTTCCCGAATGGAAGTTAAGCTGCAAGAAAGACTAGGTGAACATACTTGTTTGTGTATATATATATATACATATATATATATATTTTTTTTTTTTTTTTTTTGCCAGGGGACACAATTGTCCTGTTTATGTTGTTCGGTCTGTTATTAGGACTGCTTGGTTTGGTCTAACTGCTCCCTTGTTTACACTGGATCAGTGTGTGCACTTAACTGCACCCCAAGGTCAGGGGGAGGGTGGGGAAAGGACTGTCTTGTTCAGGTTGACAGCTAAGGGGTATTGTTCATGGCAGGGTTTAAGTGTTTTTTTGGTTTTTTTTTTTTTTTTTGTTTTTGTTTTTTTTTGCTTTTTTTTTTGCTTTCTTTCACATCATGTGGTATTCTACAGGTACACTCCCAAAATGTCACATAGAGATGCTCATCAGGTTTACCAACAACTAAAAGATGATTCTATGCTGTACAATCTGGTGTATTAGTAAGATTAGATGACTGCAAATAAGAATTTTAAATTCACTTCATGGAATGTTAGAGGGATGGTAAAGTTGACTAAATTAAAACAGGTAATTACCAGGCTTAAACAACTTAAGTCATCAATAGTGTTTATCCAGGAAACTCATTTACTCAGAGAGGACTTAGTGAAAGTACGTAGGAGATGGCCAGGCAAAGTAGTAGCATCCTGTTTCCCTTCTCATTCGAGAGGGGTTATGGTGTTAATTCATAATTCGGTGCCTTTTCAAATAAATAACACTATTTATGATAAAACTGGTAGATATTTGGTGGTTCAAGGGACTCTCTTGAGAGAAAGTATTAATTTGGTTAATATATATGGCCCAAACGATGATAACCCATCATTTTTTGAGAATTTATTTTTGCTTTTGGCCACCCTCCCTGGTAAGATAATATTGGCAGGTGACTTAAATTGTGCTTTAGACCCGAAACTGGATCGCTCTGCAGGGATAGATACATCCCATTCCCAAACAAGAAAGAAAATTCAACAATATATGAAAGACCTGAACCTTTGTGATCCTTGGAGAAATCAAAACCCCAACAAAAGAGAATTCTCATGCTACTCGGCAGTATTTAAAACCCACTCCCGAATAGATTATTTTTTAATTTCCTCATCTCTGCTACCTAGTATAACAAATTGTGTATATGATAGTATTGTTTTATCTGATCATGCCCCAACCTCACTATTTTACAACGTCGAACAAGTGTATAGACATCCAACCAAGTGGCGATTACACCCTAAATGGTTACAAGATTCTGACTTTATAAAATTTGTAGGAGAACATATTGATCTCTACTTCTCTATAAATACGAATCAAACATCTGCAACCATTAGATGGGAAGCTTTTAAAGCATATATTAGAGGACAAATGATAAGCTTCACCAGCTCTAAATTTAACAAATTCAAACAGAATATGAATGAATTAGACTCAAAAATTAGAGAATTAGAGAGAGAGGTTAGCATAGATAATTCGACACAAAAAAAACAAGAATTACTGACCCTTAAAGCAAAATATGAGGAGCTCTCCATGCTTAAGGCTGAGGATGGTATAATAAGACTGAAACAAACTTTTTATGATCAGGGCGAAAAGCCAGGTAAACTGCTAGCCTGGCAGATTAAGAAAATTGAATCTGACAGAGCCATCAATACAATTAGGAATGAACAAGGAGAATTAACTACAGATCCCACAGAAATCAATAACACCTTTGTCTCATATTATAAAACCCTTTATAATTCTGACAACCCTCGAGACCTGGTAAACCAAAACAATTTCCTCGATGGATTGGTCATTCCCTGTATTTCTGAGAGTACAAAAACTGAACTAGAGAGGGAATTAAATTTGAATGACATTTCTAACGCCATTACAAACATGAGAGGAGGTAAAGCTTCGGGTCCAGATGGGCTTCCGATAGATATTTACAAATTATTTAAAACAAAATTAATAGCCCCGTTATTAGATGTTTATTTTGAATCCTTTAAAACAGGTTCCCTCCCCGTTTCGTTACGTAGTGCTCTGATCACTCTTATTCTAAAACCAGGCAAAGTGCCAACCGAACGCGGTTCTTATAGACCCATATCACTTTTAAATTCAGATGCAAAGATTATTGCTAAGGTTTTAGCCATGAGACTCGAGGGGGTTCTACCAGCCATTATACATGGAGACCAGAATGGTTTTGTGCAAAAGCGGCAGGGGTTCCACAATGTGAGGAGAGTTCTTAACATAATTCACGAGTGTGAAGAGTCCCCTGACACTGCAATATTATCAGTCGACGCCGAAAAGGCGTTCGACCGAGTTGAATGGCCCTATCTACTCGAGTTGCTTGGGCGGTTTGGATTTGGTGATTACTTTTGTAGATGGGTCGAAATTTTATTTGTTGACTCCTCTGCAATGGTATCTACTAACTATCTCATCTCTCAGCCTTTTGAGTTATTTCGAGGTACAAGGCAAGGGTCACCAATTTCACCTCTTCTTTTTGTAATAGCCATGGAACCATTAGCAATAGCGATCAGATCACACCCCTTAATTCATGGTATTAAGATTGGGGACTTAGAACACAATACAGCAATGTACGCTGATGATACTATTATATTCTTATCTCAACTTGCAGAATCAATACCATCTCTCTTAGAGTTGTTTGGTCAATTTGGGAGTATCTCTGGGTTTAAAGTGAACAAAGAAAAGTCATCTATTATGTTTTTAAATGGAAATGAGAGGAAGAAACCTTTAGTGTCACATCCATTTGTGAATGCCACAGAGGGATTTAAGTACTTGGGCATCAAAATAACCCCTAAAATAAATAATCTTAGTTCAGCCAATTATGAGCCCATGTTACAGGGTGTGTCAGAAGAGATCACGAGATGGACAACATTACCTCTTTCTATATTGGGAAGAATAAACATAGTAAAGATGACTATACTACCAAAATTTTTATTTATCTTTCAATCAATTCCACTAGCCCCTCCTCCTTCTTTTTTTCTCAAGACCAGAAAGCTTCTTTCCAATTTCATCTGGAACAATAGGAAGCCAAGACTCAGACTCTCCCTTCTATATCTACCTTATGATAGGGGGGGGCTACAGCTGCCAAATCTAGAATGGTACTATTGGGCTGCTCAGTTGAGGGCCACAATGTTTTGGTTCTCTAAAGATGTTTTCATGCCCTGGTTAGAAATTGAAAAACGGTCCTCAAAAGGTTTGTCATTGAATAGCTATCTATATTCAGCTTCTTTTAAAACATTGAAGAAAGATACTACTAATCCTTTTGTAAAAAACACCATTATTGTTTGGCATGTGGTACAAAAACTGTTGTGTGACTCTCCAGGATTATCCTGTTTCGCCCCGATCTGGGGGAATGCTAACTTCGCCCCGGCAAAGAATGACTTGGGTTTTAAAACGTGGATGAACAAGGGCATAGTAGAATTGCAGGATGTATATGATGATTTTACTCTAATGTCATTCAATGAGTTAAAAGCAAAGTTTGATATACCACAGAAACACTTCTTTAAGTATTTACAACTTCGAAGTTTTATTCTGGCACATTTAAACAACTCGGTGCAACAACCTCCATTATCCACCTTAGAAACACATATTACAAAAAGCTGTTTTGGGAAAAGGCTGGTCTCCCGGTTTTATAATATGCTGGTTGAAAACCATAAGGAAAACTCTGATAGTAAGAGGCGGGAGTGGATACGTGACTTACAAGAAGACATTTCACTCAGTGAATGGGGTAAAATATGTTTAAAAACACATACTCAAACCATCAACACTCGATTGAGAATGATACAATTTAATTGGATAATGCGAATATATATTTCCCCTGTACAATTAAATAAATTTGATCCTAATATACCTGATCTTTGTTATAAGTGTAAAAACCACCAGGGCACATTATTTCATTGTTTATGGAAATGTGAAGAGATTCAAAAGTTTTGGAGCTCAATATTAAAGTATATCTCTCAAATCACTACTTCACCTGTACCCCTATGCCCTAAGTTATGTATTTTAGGCATTTATCCAGAGGACTGTAATTTATCCGGCAAAGAAAGAAAAATGGTTGATCTTTGTTTACTGCAGGCCAAACGCTGTATTGCATTATGTTGGAAGAATGTTAATGGCCCCTCTTTTACCCAATGGTTGAATAACTTAACATCAAGTTTGGCTCTTGAGAAGCTGACCTATATTGTTAGAAAGAGGGCGTCTGAATTCTATGACATTTGGAAGATATTTTTGGAACTGTTGAAAGGTGGAGATTTGGAGGAGGCAATGGGAGAATGAGATAATAAAAATATTTAATGTGTTGATAGGAGTGTATGATGTAACCTATATTAAGAATATTATTATTATTAATAATTTATTATCATTACCATTTTATATGATTATTTTTTTATTTATGTATTTATTATTTATTGCTCAGTAATTTCTCTGACCAATTTGTCTATTTAATTGATCCCTTTTTAATTATTTATTTTATTATGGAAAATTATTTATTTACTTTTTCTGTATTCTATTAGTATTTTCATTATTATTTGTATTACTGCCATATGTTTTAAGTGTTCTATGTTGTTGTATGAATGTAAAAACCAATAAAGATATGTTTAAAAAAAAAAAAAGAATGACCTAAAATGACCAAAACAATCTTTGGGAAAAAAATATTTAACGTTCACTTTGATTTTTTAGTTTGTCTGATGTCCCATCCAATAACATGGAGGGGGCAGGACTTATGACCTATACTGCAACCAACCACCAGGGGGTGATCAATATGTTTTCTCTCCACTTAAGGGGAACTGTGTCATCTTTATCGACAGTATGTGACACGCAGAAAAAACCCAATGCTTGGTCATTCATTGTAAATGCAAGTGTAAGTGACCTCATTAGCCTTACATTAGAGAGGACAGTGATGTGGTGCTGTTGGGCTGTAAGTTAGTGAGTGTCATGCCCAAAAGAGGGAGCTACTCTCCCCATTAGAGCTGGATTCAACTAGTTAGAATGTCTTTTTGTGACCTTTTCTTTCCAAGGAGGTTGGTTGGAGGTGGGGAGAAAACTAGCTACTGTTTTGATTTGCAAAGGAGGAGTTGTAATAATCCCTTGGCTATTTCCTCTATCCTTCACGCAGAGCATGAAAAATGCTCTTTCTCTTTCTGTCTCCTTCTCCATCTCTCAGTGGACTGCAGGAAGACGGATGGTCACTGAAGAGTCAGCTAATCCTAATCAAGTATGAAGCATTAAGAAGAAAGCACAACCCTGAGCCCTGGGTGGCACTCTCCTTCATTTATATTCCCCACGACACCAGCATCCACCCCAATACAATTGCTCCAAAATGTGGACTGTTGCAGTGTATGGCTGTTTGACTATTGCCTTTGGATGTGCACATTGTGTCAATCTTAATTGTCCCTCTCACAAAGTCTCTCTCAAATTATGTGCTGGTGGTGTAAAACTCTCATTCGTGACTTGGCTGATTCATTATTATTTTGCTTCACTTCCAAGGACAGACCTGTGTCTCAATCACTGTCTATC
Organism: Scomber scombrus; assembly: GCF_963691925.1. NCBI lineage: Eukaryota > Metazoa > Chordata > Actinopteri > Scombriformes > Scombridae > Scomber > Scomber scombrus. The sequence continues at coordinate 12,856,845 of NC_084989.1, forward strand.
TTGAACACTTCACTCACACTTACCACACACATACAAAACAGGAATTCACACAAATGCACACAGAAATATACTTTCCGCCTTCCCTGACTTTTTTCTGACTCTCCTCTTGGATGAGGAGAAAGAATATGAATTAAAATCTGTTTACCATGAGAAACCTAATAAACAACATGGTATCCACTCTAATGAGATTCGCCCAGATGATTTATGCATTCATAATTTTATGATGGAGATCGACACAGAAGAGGGAAAAACACGTGCACAATAGCAGCAGACTAGTTAATAAGTAAGGGTGTGACGATACACTCAGCTCACGAAACGAGACGAGATTTTAACACTATTTTTAACAAAACTTCAATGAGGAAATATATGACTTTTCTTTTATTTGAAATTCACAAAATGGAAATAATGCAGGTGCATTTTGAAATGTTTTAATCTTATAATGAATGCCACTTCAGTTTGACTTGCTAAGTATGAATTATCATACACAGTATGTAATATGCAAGCACTGTAAAATATTTCCCCATATAGATAGATATTTTATAGTTAGATAATTTTGGTATTTATGGAAATAACAACCATAAATACAAAATTTAGATACAATCACACATACCAAAAAGTAAATTATAAATAATAGAAACAGTTCTAGTATATAAATATAAATTAAATAAAGAATCAAATCATCACAAATTATAATATATTGCTAATAAAAAAAACACACAAATAAAAGTAATTGCACAAATCCTGTATCACATAAATACACAAGTAGAACAACATACTTATTATAAATTGTGTTATAATTTGGTAATGTGACTCATTTTACTTTTTGCATCATTAGGCTTCCATAGCTGCGCTAGATTCCCTGCTCCTCCTACTTCAGGCTTTCAGTGTAGAGACCTGAGGTCAACCTGCTCCTCTCCTCTCCTACTATTGACTGAGATCTTCTCTGCAGGTAGAAGCTGTGAGTTAACCAACTAGAACCAGGACACCCACTGTAACAAGGTTAATGATCCACATGGTGATATTATAAAAAGAAGACGAGGTGACAATGAGTGATAGGAAACCGCTTGTCTTTTTTTTTGGTGCGCCGCTTAATTATAGCTTCGCGAGACAACTTTCACTTCGACACGAGATCTCGTGGCACGATATCTCGTCACACCCCTATTAATAAGTAAATGAATAGTCAAACATCATGCAGCAAGACCCACAAACAAATAGCAAACCAAAAAACAATACATTAAGAAATGCAACCTCTTTCTAAAATGCATTTTCTATCTTATGAGGAAACTATATTTTCATGTTAGAGCCTTCATGTGACTGTAGATGCCTCTCATTCTGTGCCAGCTTGCCATCTCAGTCCTGTTTTATACCGGTAACCTATCTGTTTGGTCCTCTTCATCCCAATTACCAAACAACACCTTGACATTGCCTTCTGCTCCCACGGAAAGAGAGACCTAGCGACCATGTTGTCAACAACATATTGATGCTTGCCTCCGTAACCATAGAAACTTAAGAACTTGGTCTGAAAGATGGCCATCATCACAGTAAAACTGTAAGAGATTTTGTGCCCAACATGGCTTTTGATATGCCAACAAAAGTTGATAAACACACTTACACATGCACGCACTGTAGGTTTTAATAAAGCCATGGTTCAGCTGAGTGATGTCAGCAATTATCTTAGCCGGGGCAACCCCTTACACAGAACAACACAAGCTGCTCTCTCCCTCGCAATGTGCCATGATGTTTACTTTAGTAATGACTCATGCTGGATCATACTCCATGGTCGTCGGCAACAAAAGAATAGCCAATATACCACAATGGAAATGTGACTTTGAAAAAATAAAAAGTGGTATGAATGACTGAGCAATTGAGCTGAGTGCTGCTTCATGGCAGAGGCAAGCAGGGAGCGCTGATAAGGGAGCTGTAATAATGGACAGAATTGCAGAGCCTTTGTTCCACAGCAAATGAGAGTGATGATCACCAGGCTTGGGAGAGGCACTAGGCGACTGTTTCCATGGCGTTAGAAAGAGGTATGCCCGTGTATGTGTGTGTAGATCTGAGTGGGTGGCAGTAATGTGTGTAGGTTGGGGTGGAGGTTGGGGTATTATTGATAGGTTGCCTGTCCTTGAGAAGGCCAGATTGGGACGCCCCCATGCTTCATGGGAGATTTCCTTTAATTAATCCAAATGAGGACACACTTGCAATGAGGCACACCCACACACACATGTACACAGATGCCTGCATGCAATGATTACCACAACCACAGCAGCAAGGGAGAAGATGACATTGTAGCACTTGTGTCTCTAAATTTTTACAGATTTTAGTGTAAAAGTTGCATACTGAAATTCATGTTTAACATGTTTATTAACACAAACTTTTTCAGAAGAGGAATATATTTTACATTTCCTCCTAAATTTTTTGTTCTTTTTTTAAAATCCTTGTGTCCATTTTGTATTGGCAAACGTTCAAGTTTGATGTGAGTCACTGTAGCCATCCGGCTTATGGCCCAGTCAAATCAGGTAATCAGCACAGCTGCGTCGGAGCAGGTATAGGATTAACAAATCTGTGTCTATAAGACGATAAGCTCCCATAACATTTCCACAAACACCAAGAGTGTTTCCATGCAGGTGAGGGTGGGGGGGTTGAAAATGAAAAGCTAGGTGTGCTATCTGATTATTTGCTCATTACCCGTCATGCAAAGGCAAGAGTGAGTAACTACTTACACACTCTTATCCTTACTAAAGATAGACTTCAAATCCTATTACAATTATCCTGAATCATCCTTAGATTAAATGTTATGAGTGCCCCTGCAGATTCAACAACCAAAACCGAAGGTCCTGGCAGGAGGGCAAGGAGGAATGAAAGTAGATCCTCTGCTGTTGCAACAACACACTGATGGTGTGTTCTCAACACTCAAGATGTTTTCCTTGCACAACATGTGTTAAGTACACTGTTGCACAGTTATTACATTCTAGTGTGTGGGCTGATGGGAGATATGAAAATTGGAGGGTTGAACATACATGAGCAGACACAGCAAGAGACAGAAATCACAGCTGAACATTTTTCTGATAATAATCTAGTCATCATGCCCTTATAGAATAATTCATTTGCAGATGCATGGATCAGGACACATGGCAAATTCACATGTAGCATGAAGCATGAAGTCTTTTAGTGATAATATATGCTGCCCTTTAAGTAGACGACCCATTTTAAGGCCACATGTTGGCAATCATCTGGCACACCAAATCACAACCATCTCTGTGGCTGGCCATGACCTTTGAACTCCATGTAGAGAGAAATACAGGCAGTATTGATATTGATAGTACTACTTGTGTCTCATGAACAATAACGATTAGTTGCAATGCCATACCACTCTATAAAATCTATAAACTGAGCCGGTTGGAGCAGTAACGCATGCATTCTGACATTCTGAATTATATGAACTAAAATTACAGATGGGAAAATGTGAGAGGGGAATAGTAGCTAGTAGCTTTGTGCTTGTGCCTTTTTAAAATGTTGTATTGTTCCTACAGTTTGGACGAGAGAGTCGAATAATTGAGTTGTTGATTGATAACTTATTGTTTGAGTCATTTTCAAGGAAAATGCCTGCCTCTCAAATATGATTTGAATTTAAATAAGCATTTGCAGAATCTGTCTCTTATCATTGTATTTGAACAATTTTAGTTTTTGTATTGTTTGTTGAACAAAAGAAATTTAAGGCATAACATTGGGCTCTCTCAGCTTGTGATTGACATTTTTCACTATTTTCTAACATATTATAGACATTATAATTAATCAGTTAATTAGAAAAATAGTACAGGCAAAAGTTAGTGTTAGTTGCAGGCCTACTATAGTTACGAATTACTTTGTTGCTGTAATCTAATGTACAAGTAATGCAACTTACAAGACACTACAAACAGTTCTTACTAAGGAGGATCACGAAAAGAGGATTTGTGGAAATATATAATACATCAACAGAGAGTAAAAACTAATGAGGGCTCATGCAGCTGGGATGGCAGATTAGTTGAATAGGTGGCATATTATGCTCATACCAAAAGCCAAAGTAGAGTGAAAACAAACAATTAAACCTTTACACTGACATTCTTTGATGTGTAATCCTATTACTGAAAAAACTCTGTTGCTCCATTATTGTCTCGTGAAGAGGATCAGCTGTGTTAACAAAGATAATAGTAGCTTCAAAATCTAAAATCACATATATTGTACAGTTCTGTCAGTGACTCATTCACTATAAGGGACAGAAGGAGATGAAAAAAAAAGCTTCCTGTAGGCAATGCTGAAAAAATCAGAAGCACACAAGCTCTTCTAAAGCTACTCCTAATGCTGCCAGTCAGCTCCTGAGAACCTAATGCAATCAGGGATCAACATGACCCTTGCACTGGCCCAAAATGCGTCAGACCTAGGTGTCTGCTACTTTCAGATCACCAGGTTTTGCAGAGGTTATCTTCTTTGTTGACACAATGCTGTAAAAACTATTTTAAAATCCTCTCTAGATAATGTGAATCAACAGTTCTGTCACATCTGTGTCTCTGCTTTTATTTTAAACATTTTGTTGATCAAAAGATGTCACCTACTACTCCAATTTGCCCACATGCTTTTTTTGCCTCAAGTTAAAAAGCCTGTGATATGATAAACAAGCACAAATCTTTTGTCACTGTCAGATGATAGTGTAGTTTGTTGATGTTAACAATGGTCTGCCAGGGTTTTAAGTGTCTATTAATCAGTACTATTACATAGACTAATAAAAAGAAAACAAGGCCCCCTTGTAGGGAACTATTACATTTTTTAAAAGCCTAATAATTCCTTTGTATTGTGGAGAGAAAAAGGCAGAGGGAATCAAGAGTAAATGATATTTTGAATAAGAAGGAGAGGAGCATTTCTACTTGCTCTTCTGGCATGCCTAAACGTTGCAAAACAAAGACTTTCTCCAGTGACCCAGTCTTCCCTTTTAAAGTCTTTAAGCATTAAGCAGTCTTTAAGTCTTTTCAAACATTCCATCTGTAACAGCCATATAAGTAATTACTAATAGTGAGAAATTTGTTTCTGATCTTATTTAGATAACAAACATCTTCCAGCGTAGATATTTAATCAGATAAACATATTTGCCATATTATGCTTTAAAGGAGGTGAGGGCACTGCAAAACCAAAATTAGTCTTTCGTTTGAAAGTCAGAAATCTTTGTGCTCTCATGAAAAGTTTAATAGTTTAGTTTAGTGAACTCTGGTATGTATAATTTATAACTGTGATCTAGGTTCTGAATGAGTATGTGAAAAAGTTGCAAATTATTAGTAAGTCTTCTCAAACTTTCTGGCTTGCAGTAATTGGCCTGCTTTTTGAACTTCTATTTTTTCCACTTGCTTGCTCCAGCTCTGAAAATCTGAGTAAGAAAACAGTTGAACAACACTTTACACTGTGATGCTGATTTGCTGTCTTAGCTGAAGAAACTCGAGGCCAAAATAATTGGCCGTGGTGTCACTGATCTTATTCTCTTTTACGCTGTGTTGCCTCAGCTATGTAGTGGCAGGTAAACAATTTATTACAGTTACCCCCCGTAACAGCAGGGGAACTGTTCCTCTTCATAATTTAAGCCAGGATACAGGAACATAAGTCCCCTCTGCCTCACCCTGCTAGTGATACACATCCAGCTAACACCTCACAAAGTGATTCTTCACTGAGCAAATAAACATTACCACTCTCCACTACACAGAGCTTAACGTGAGTGATACGCTCGCGGCAAGTCTTAGGAAACAGCAGACAACTTTCTCTCTCTCAGGCACACACACACACACACTGAATAATGTACAATATAATGAGTATAAACCTGTGCCCCTGGCTTACAAGGTTGAGTAAACTCACATCTTATTATGAGAAATAGCATAGCAAAAGAACTCTCTAATTACTGGAGTCATTATACAATAACAAATATTGTTACAGGATATTTGTTATTGGATCTGATATTCTTTCAGTCTGATTTTATTGTATGTCAGTCATATAGATCTGAATAAATATAAACAGGATCATCATGATCTTTTTTAGAATAACAATACCAGGCACACTTTCTCATTCAAGGGAATAAGAAGGTGTGGCCAAACCTTTGACTGGTACTGTATCTGTGTGGGTGTGTGTGTACTGTGTTTAAGTATGTGTGTTAGTGACAGTGTTAGTGTGAAGCTCTTAGCGACTGGCCCATTATCAACCAATACTAACGAGCAGCATTTGAAGCCTCTTACTTCCTGTGTTGACCTCCCCTTGCTGTTTGGCTTCATGCTCCGGTTAAAGTACAAAATTTATGTTGCTTGGATGTCCCATTGGGACCCACCGTACTCTCAGAAAATCCCACAATCAATGTCAAGTATTGATTCTTTTTCATTAAGTCCAGTCACAAGCCCTCCCACTGTGCGGCTTTCACTCTGAAATCCCATTTGAAATTTTCATCAGAATTAATGGGGATTTGTTGGTGGGGAAATGGGGTTTGCATAAAGTGGGGGAGTGTGTTTTTGTAATAATGGATTTAGAAGAGCCGAATAAAAGCTCAAATATACTACAGTGACAAATGACTCATTCCATTGTTTTTCCGACTTTCCTATTTTGTCTCTGCCCACCTTTCTGTCCAGTGAAGAAGACAAAGACCGTCACATGACACAAGTGTGACACAAATAACATCGACTACATTTGTAGAATGTAAAGATGATATTCCTGTAGGGATCCTGTGTACTGATATGTGTGTGTATGTGTGGGTGTGTGCGTGTCTTTGGTTTAAAAGCTTTCCTGTGCATCTGAATGATGATGTCATTGCTGGCATCAGTGTTTCCTGCTTGACGAACAGGGACAGTGGATCCCATGGCTGCCAGTGCTTGCAGCTAAATTGGGCTTGGGGACAGCACACCACACTGATGTGATTGGGGGCCTTAGAACAGTTGCCGCATGAACAGTGGCTTTAACCTTGGCACCCAGACCACATTGCATTCCACCGCTGCATTCCCCTCGAACTATCCCCACTTTCTTATCCAACTCTCTGAGATTGATGAGACACAACACTTCATTCACCCTCTTCTCCTCCCTCTCCCTTGTCTCTTCTTCACCTTCTCAATCCCAGTGGTTTCCAGCCTTTTATTTCATTTGACCTTTTAATATGAAGTGATAGGCCTCCTGCCACACAACAATTGCAGAGTTCAAACTTGCAACAAAAGGAACATACTGTAAACTCAATTTACAATCAGGACAACAGTGTTCTTGCTGACATTATCAGCTCTGCTAAGGTCAGGTAAAGTGGTGGTACACCTCAATACAACTGTCCATCTGTTATTTTCACTATTATGTGTACAGTGTTCGATAAGGACAGGTAAGGCAGATAAGGTTATTCTCAGTGTGAATGGCAGATCTAATATCATATGATGTTACAATTGTGGGTTTGGCTGTCGTTCACCATCACAGTTGCTGTGTACAGTATAGTGGAATATTTGTCTAACCCTAGTTCACAAGACTGCTCCCAAAGCATCCCAAAGAAAAATGGGAAGTGCAAAAACACTTCCATTTAGACCATTCTTGGCATTCTTGGCAGTGCAGTTTGTACTTGAGCCAGGAATGATGACATTTAACAAGTCCACCAGTACACAAGTACTGACTAGAATGCAGTCTTAGGTTCAACCCTGTCTCCTAGTAATTACATTCATATACGACTAAATTGCAACAGCAAATACATTTTTGCTAGGAATGTAATGCTGGCTAGTTTACATTTCTTTCAACATAATGAGAAATGTTCAGTGACAAAATTGTCTTTTTTGTCCACAAAAACATCTGGTCTTGCTGTACAAAATCTGCCAGTAGTAACTACAGCAATATTAAACTTTTTATGGTCATGTTTCAGCACTGGGTTAAGGTTAGGGAAAGATGGTCTTGGTTTGAAACAGAAAAAAGTCTGCATTAAAGCACATCATGTTTATTATCATAAGCAAAACTCACTTTAGTGTGACATAAGTTAAACAAAAACAAAAAAACCTCCTTGCTTTCTGTTCCACCTCTCCCTTTTGCTCTCTATTGATCTCCTATTTTCACTCAAACTCCTGTAAGAGAACAGCAGTAACTTAGATGAGCATGCAACTGAGACATCATCACTTCTAACTGACTGACTGGAAGAAGAACAAAAACTGTGTGACAAGGTTCATTCAGGACAAGAAAAGAGACAAGTTGCTTAAGCTGCAGGAGGATCAAGAGTAATCCCTCCTGACAGACAAACCCCTAATGACTGTGTGTGGCAGACTCAGGTTTATAAACACCAACAAGGCAGATATTGATGATAGTAAGTGGCAGCTCTCATATGCTGCATTGCATGGGAGCATGTGGCTTCACTGTGGGCTGCTGGATAAACAAGCAATATCATTTTCCCTCATGTCTATGAGATGATGTGTGAGGCCAGGCTGGGAAATGAGGCAAGCCAGAGAACATAGAACATGTGGATGCCTTTGGGGCAAAGGGGGTTGCAGCATTTTAGGCATTCGAATGAGTATGTGCTGCATGTAGCTGTGAAAGTACACAAATAATCACTGGAGCGTGCACACGTGCAAGACACACTAATGCCATAAATGTACTGGAACATTCATTTCTTCAGCTCTATTCGTTCTAATTAGCTAAATTGCTCCTTTCCTTCTTTCATATAATGATCTAGGAGTTAACCTGCACAGACCTTTGGAAGACAAGACAGTGATTATAAGAGACAAATGACCAATTTAAATAGAATATATGACACTGATTGGTGATGCATTCCTTACTCAGTAAATCAATCTCCCTCAATTATGAATTTGTAAGAAACCAATGCAACTTTCTTTCTTTGTTCCCAAGTGTGCCATTACTTCAGCCTTAATGGATACACAGACATATAATGGTGATCCCTATGTAAGAAAATGTTACAAATTTCCTCGACTGGCTTTATCTTTATTCATAGCTGGCTGTTCTCGGTCAGCACTTTCGGCAGATGGGCTATTTACGGGAGTTCAAAGACTTTTCACGGGTCCCAAAGGGCAGCTGTGGAGGGTGGATGGTGGATCGGGTGGATGTTGGCTGATAGTGAGGGACTTCTATAGCACACAGACTGACCATTAGTTTGACCATACTGTCAAACTGAAATAGAAACACATTATGAAATGTATTTAATGAAACACACATATCCTTGTGATTTGTGAGCATGCTGTATGCAAAAGTTTATGTTCCGTTCATTTTATTTTACTTTTTTGTGGAGGGAGTGTGTCTTTATCAGTGACAATGCACATATTAATGAATGAAGTACAAAAGTAAGGGAGTAAATCATCTCTAATTTGAATGCCTCTGTGAACAGGATATAAAGATGAATAAATGACTGAGAAGGGAGGGAAAATGCAGAAAGTGTTAAGAGCATAAATCAGAGAAGAGAAGAAGAAAAGAGAAGAAAATAAGTCACGTGCATGGCTGTCTGAGGAAATGAGTATAAATATCTCTGGCCACTCCCTCTATCATGACTAATGAGCTGAACACACACACTGACAAAAATAGGCACTACTTTTAAGCTTTTAAAAGTCTTCAGTCTCTCATTTCAAATTCATTTCCCCTGTTAATTCCAGGGATTGCAGATACATGACTGATAAGAAATCTGCAGTAGGCATGAAAGATTGTATGCCTTTCTTATATGTGCATGCACTCACGTACATAAGCGTGTGTGTTTTTCTTTGGAGGAATGGGGAGTCACACACTACCACAAAATACTGCAGATGGGAGTACATGTGGGAGGACCACGGAATCTCCCCAAGAGTCTGTGCCGCATCCACGCCATATTTGGTGCTTCAGAGTTTCGCTGTCAGTCAAGCCAAGTTTCAAGTACAGTGTGTACATCCAGTGGACCTTGGATAAAAAGCTTTTCCAAATAATTTCTAGTGTTTGTGTTACCCTGCTTGGACTACCCGAAGGTTGGCATTTATGGTATCAGTACTATTCAGATGTGCCAGATGTTGTCGCTCACAGAAAAAGTATAATAAATTTACTTCAAAATACTTTCCAGGGATCAACTAAATGTTCTGTAACTCAGGCTGGTGCTAGGTGCCTATGTGACATATTCAACTCATTTGGCACCTAAAATACAACAAAGTCAGCTTAAACAAACCATAACAACCCTTGTCTGACAGTAAACTACACCTCGGCTGTAAATGATAGGCCAGCCCAAGCTTGTTGGCCCTCCCGGAAGAGACACTGTCCTCCCAGCCGCTTAAAGTATGCTCCAGGCATCCTGAAGCCTGGCTTATGATCCCTGACCAGAAAACAAGCACACTCTCTGGTATCTACTTTATGATCTACACTCCCCAAACACACGCTTACGCATATACACACCCTCATCTCTTTGTCTCTCACTGTTTTCCTCTTCAGAGCAAAACCTGAGTGTAGGAAAACAAGTGTGTGTGCTACTGCAGCTCCTCCTGCCTGCTGCTCTCTCTTCTGATCTGCAGCAGCGTTGGTGGGGCCGCCTACACACCTTTCTCATCATCAGTTGCATCCTAACTCCTCTAAAGTAGTAAGTCCTATGAGTGAGCCCATTACTGATGCCAACATTTTGCCACTGTAAGCCCCCACTGTGGATCTTTGGAGGGTTGAGAGTAACTTGACATCGGGGAACTGTTCCACTTTTAGACACTTGCATAGTTGCAGTCCATCACTGCTCCTCGGGATGTACTGAGTGAACTCATTTCACATGGGGATACACAGAGAGAATGGAACTGAAACCTATAACAGGAAATACAGACTTGTCTCACTCAGCAGAAATGGAAAACATCCTAAGATGGTGTCCACAAGCTGAGCTCCTGTTGCTGTGGATTATAAAAGCCTGTTAGATGGGAAACATGAAATAAAATGGGGAACCTAAAGTGCTGCAGCAGGAGGAAGACAGATCCTGACAGAGACATATCGCCTCTCCGGTGATGCATGGAGCTCTAAGGCCCAGGGAACCTCCCTTTAACTTCCCTTAACCCTAATAAAAAAAAGAAAAAGAAATCCCCTCTTGAAGACCTTGCCATTATTACCCTCCCATCTTCTCTACTCCTCCTTCTCCTTCCTTTGAAGAAGCCACCTTTAACCCAGCATCGAGAAGAGGATCCATTGTTTTCCTCCCTCTTCCCCCACACCTGTCACTGTTCATGCTTACAAAAAGGCCTCAGTGATGGGGAGATTGCTGCCTTTCATTTGTCTAGCCCACTGCACTGCTTACTGTGAAGCTGTAATTAGTGTCAAGAACAAATTTGTTGGTGCTAATAAGGCATGGCTACACACAGAGCAGAGGGACCAGATGTACTGTAGCTACTGCTGGCTGATAGATAGGCTGTTTGGGGAAACTAGAATTTGAGGAAGTGGCATGCATTAGGTTTCAAGTCACGCTAGCGGAGTGGCTCTTGGGATAGAAATGTGGGTCGTTCGGATACTTTGGTGCCAGTCAGCAACTATAAAATGGATTGCCATTTGACATTTTGTAGAGACATTCATGGGCCCCAAAGGATGAATCCTACTGACTTTGTTGATCCCCTGACTTTACCACAGCACCATGTGAGGTAGACATTTTTGGTTTTTAATGACATACTATATCTCAAGAAGTATTATATGGGGTGCTATTAAGTTTGGTTCAGATATACATGGATGACTACTAATATCTTTGTAATTCCCCTGATATTTCTTTTAGTGCTGCAGCAGGTCCATGTTTTCATTATTCTTTAAAACATTTTAACATCTACTGGATGGACATTAATGGCTCTCAGATTATGCATCCTAATGACGTCAGTGAACTCCTGACATCATGCTTGGAAAGGCTCAAATGTAATAATTTAAAACTAAGTGAACACCATCACATTTTGCTGTTTTTTAACAATTAATAAAATAAATAAATAATAAAAAAAACTTTGATGAATCCGTTCATATGATTGCATTGATGAAATGCTTTTCCTCATGTTGGAAATTGTTACATCAAAATGTGATGCAACCGTATTAACGTTGTAAGGTAATTCAACAATAAACAATGAAAAACTGCAAAATTGGAAATGACGCACAGGATTAAAGAGCTCGGCTAATCTGATGTCTCCTGCACAACAGGCAAAATGCTGAGTTTGTAACTGACCAATCTAAAGTGTATCGAGGCTGCAGATAAATTAACATATGTCCTGCTGCCTTCAGATGGCTGCAAGGAGTTAATGACCTGAAGGAGAAGCTTTTCGTATAGTATAAATCAGCTGTGGACAACAGTTACTATCCAAATCAATCATAATAATTTATAAATCAATGCTGACTACTGCTTTTACCCACATTGAACTTTTGTTTTTTAATGCATATTTAAACACATATATTGGCTTGGGAGTGTTTGATAAAATATACTTTATTTATATTCTAAACATTATTCTGTTTTTTCTGTGTGTTTGCTGAAAGAATTTAGTTTGATCTTGTTGATAAAATCACTGAAGTGCTTGCATAGTGACACTGCTTCAGAAACAGACACGTTTCTGAAACTATTCTCAGCACAGGAACACATACAACTCTCTTTGCACGGCTTCATCTGAATGGCTCTAGGCTCGTATTTTTGTTATGGTTATACCTTTTTTTTTCCACAAGATAAGATACTACACATGCCTGTACTAGTCACAGAGGGTTTACAAAGGTCTTATCATAACAAGCATGTGGTGCTGATGGAGCCAGAATGGAATCAGTGATAAAAGATTACTCTTTCATTTGGATGGAGCAAAACAACTGTACCACATGACAAAACTAACCTGTGTGATATATTGGATAGCCTAACACGCAGAGATTTCACATAAAAAGCAGGTGAGAATAAGTAACATTAATGAAACCGGATGATGTACGTATATGGTTGACTTACTCGATTTAAGATTACATTGTGACGCAGAAAGGAAAGCCTTGATGAAAAGATTTATGTTCACCGAGATTTTCTCTAATCCACACAATGATCCTCGGTGGAAATGCTGCATACGGGCCGGCTGAAACCAGACAATGTTAATGGAAACCTGAACAGGAGAATTGTCCACAGTCTGGGGCAGAAAAACATAATTTTATTCCCTTTAAGATATAATAACCAAATCAATCATTTCCATTTGCAACAAGGGTACAAATACAGGTTGAATCTATCTCACTTTAGCGCTATAAGCTCCTTCTTCTCAAGACACTCTTTTTACACCCTCAATACAGTTTGTGGGGCTTGAAAATAGATCTACAAATATTTCCAGCAGAAGCAATACCAATGTTACACCTAGGCCGTCTCACAGAGGCACATTATCAAAGGGGGTATTACTCCAGCATATTCAGAAAGAGATAATCCATATATGGGGAGCTCTCAGCAGATATATGCCTTAGGGAAAGCCATTTCATACACCTATCACAGTTTTATTGCTTATGAAAGAAGGACTAAAATCCTTTACTGTAGACTGAGGTATTAGGCAAGCTGTGTGCTCGATTGAGCAAAAGCAACAGTGTTTGTGCGGCTCACTTCAACTTGTTATTTGGGAGATGAACGTAATATACACATGGGAATATCAACTGCGCTGTGCAGAGCAGTTCTTTAAAACAAAACACGGCTTATTGGTTGAAATAACTCCATTACTATAATTCACAAGGCCCATTAAAGTAAATAACAGGGTATTCATGCCATTCCTCAATGTGCTCAAAGTCTATTTAGAGTATTAGTGTTGATTGTCTATTCTTTTTGCCTCCCACCCACTTCTCCCTCCTGTCCTCTCTCCCTTCATATCTGATGTCCCTGTCAGCACTGTCCACCTGAAATAAAGTTAACCTGTTTATCAGATAGTGGAGAGCGTGTCAGTGCTGATTAAAGCCTCGCTAAGCAATCTCAATTCCTCAGAAGCGCAAATTAAACCACAGATTATAGCCAGACCCCCTGCCTGAGAGGAAGGGGCTTCCTAAAAATATGAGAGACTGCTGTTAGCTAAATTACACTGTGCATTGGAAAAAATAATGAGGATAGGAGTTTCCCACTTTGACACACAGTGTGGCTAATCATCTGGTATTCATCATTACATGTGCAATTTTAGTTTCCTCTCACTAATTAAAGTCTGATATGATCTCTGCTAGGTGAAGAAATGGACTCTGCTTCTTTGTCTGTGATATATGGTTAATTGGAGGGCTGAGTGCGGCTCAGTATCACTTGGATACAGCAAAAAGGAAGGAATATTTTTTTTTCTTTTTTATTGGCTGTGTGTAATGTAAAATTCAAGAGTTTAACTCATGCCTCAGGCTGCACTGTCTGTCTTCACCTACTGTCATTCAAATATTCAAAGATATGACCTTCCCATTTTGCCAAAAAGCAAACTACACCATTATCTTGCAGTGAGACATTACTGCATTGTCCCTTACAGCAAATTTCTCTTTCATAAACAAGAAGAAATGAAAGAAGAGAAAAAACCCAACCAAGTGGTGGGAGGAGGCAGAGATGAAAGCAGAGTGTCAAATGTAGATACGACTTGGGTGATATGACACACAAAAATGTTTTTGTTTTGTTTACTATCACATATTGTGCTATCATACTGAGGTGAATGTAACTTCAACATTTCTAGTTATAAACCACTGCAGATAGGCAGGAAAGGTTGATTTTTTGCATCTATGTGTGTATGAAATACTTTGATTACTGCAGTAAGCTATTAAATTCCCTATATGATATACATTCCAGTACCGATATTTTATCTATAAATTGCTTCAAAGTAACATTTCCAGAAATGTTTTTATATCACAGTAAAGCAATACTGCAACATAAAATAAAAATACATACAAGACAAACCCTTTTTCACCTCCAAGGAAATTTTTGGTCTCAAAATATTTGATATACATAGTGAAATAAATAAATAAATAGTATAAATACACTGTCTATACATACATATCAAAATGAAATATACATACAGACAAAAACAAAGAAATTAAATTTTTAAAAAGTGGATTAAAGTGAAATTACAAATGATGGTGCATTAATGAAATTGCTTACAAGAAATTAATTAAATGTCATGTTAAATCTTAAATGTAAATCTATGCTTGTTAAAAGAAAACTACAGAACGGTGTATCTGCTTTACTATGCTTACTATGCTACAAATATTCTTATATTTCAAAGAATATTTTAACCATATTGCCCACTCTTACCAAATATGAGCCCTTATATGTTGCTATCATGCCATAGAATGTCATGTTACACAATTATATGGCAAATCTCATGATGCACATTAGATTGTCTCAGTGGTCAACAGACTACTATGTAGTCAAGGATGAGTAATTTTCTAGGGCATAAAGACTCTGAGCATTACTGGCATCACTGGTGATGAGTTATTTGTACCCCCAGAACGCAGATGGTTGGTGTGGATAGAAAAAGAAAAAAAAACAGAAGAAAAGATTTAGACAAGGTGGCCGCAAGGGCAGAAAAGATTATGTAGAGGTCTGTTAGTGGTATATAACAACTCTGGGATGGTGATGAAGTTCTGATTTCTTTTTTTCACTCTTTATTCCCCTTGTCTATTTATTTTTCTGACCTGTGGCCTGCTGCAGTCTCTCCAACATCTGCCCACAGGGAAGCTAAGGAGATTAATTGAAAGATTTGGATTTCTCTTCATTCTCTTCAGCTGACTCCGAGACTTTCTCCTCATTTCTCCTCCCCTCGCCACCTCCCCTCTCCCTCCTCTTCCTCCCCTGCTCGCAATAGCTCGACCTTTTCCCACACGGCCCCCTCCACCTCCTCCAGCTACACGTATCACTATTCCGAGTGAGATGAAGAAACCCAAAACTACTGTCACAGGATTGTTTATAGCAACATATCCCGCTGTCGATTTGCGAAAACCTCCTCTGCCTCGCGCTAGGAGTGGAGAATTATGTTTATCGTTTATAGAGGAGATAAAAACAAGCTGGCAGGAGGAATTACAGGCCTGTGTGGCTGGGTGAGTGAGATGAGGAGACATTGGGATAAATAAAAAATATCAGCCATCAGGGACATAAACTTATGATCAATCCCCACAATGTCCCCACAGCACAGTGAACTGCTAGTTTTCCACATTCTGATGTACTAATGAGATTTTTTACAGTAATACCAAGAATTCTATAACAGACCAAAGATATGCAGGTCACAAAACAATAACACTATTCATATCTGTATGGCTATCAAAACCGGCATCTCACATATGCACGCATTGCTTTCTTTCTGTGATATTCCCAGACAGCGGTGTGATGGGTTTCGAGAACTTGCATGAATTACAGGAAAGGCAGATGAAAAAACTGGGGAACAGGGAAATAAAGAGAGCTGAGGAAATCATAGTAGAGGAAGCGGAAGGTGCAACTCGTAATCTGGAGTTTTGAAGGTGAACCTTCAAGGTAGCTATTACTGGCTTTGTGCACTTGGCTGAACTCTGTTCTTCCAGCTCACGTGTGATCCTGCGTGTCTACACACACACACACACACACACACACACACACACACACACACACACACACACACACACACACACACACACACACACACACACACACACACACACACGCACAGAATCTAACTTATGCACCGCACAAACTTTCCACTTTCCATGAAAAGGTCAAGTTGCTTGCTGCTGTTTCCAAGTCAGTGGATTGTCATTCATTTAACATTAGAAGGCTTACGCAAACCAAAATCTGCTGATGAACTGAAGAATGCTTTCAAAGAATGTCAAATGTTACGGCTTATAAAAAATGACATTTTGCCTTAAAATCCTAATTTCATACCACATTAAGAGAAGTGAATGTCTTGAAATGTCAACGGAGACAAATGCACTTCAGCAACCTTAAATTGCCTTAATTTGTTATGTTCTTTGCGAGCTACCAAGTGGGTAAATAATTGAATTACTAATGTGAGATATTAGCATTCAAGACACACAGAAAAATGCACAAATCTTGAGTAATATTATGCAAAATTCTCCTACCTACATGCCTTATAAACTACACCCTGCGCAAAATAAAATCCTGGCACACATGTAGACTCACACACAAACACACACACATGCCCATGGGTGCCATAATGAGACTGTCTGATTTAGTGTATTGATCAGCCGTTGTAAGCTGCAGAGGGTCCTTGGAGAGCGTGGCATCACATAAAAGACAACATTACAGCTTATCAGCTGGGGCCAAACACAAGGTGACCTTCACTTTACTGCCTCATAGTCCAGCCTGTTACAATTAGTCGCATGGGTGAAGAGATAAGTGTGTGCTCCAGTATTTCTGTGTGTGGGTGGGAAATTAGCACCAGCCACCAAATGCTGGTAAAAAAGGAAAGTGGCTGGTAGATTTTAGACACAAAATAATAATTTGCTATTGAGTGGCTGGTGAATCTGAACATTTATCTGTCAGTGGATGGTAGATATTCACATTGTAAAAAGTTAAATTTCCTACCCTGATGTATGCAGTCTATGTGTGCTTGAGCTTGTATGTCAAAGGCACTTTTACAAATAGAACCTGAAGAAAGGTTGAGCAGGTGTACATATAATGTTGAGGAAATATAAAGAAAAAAATTGCAAATTATGTGGCTTTGATTCAGGAATTTGAGGTCCTGAGTTCTGAGTGTCCTTTTCATGGCAATAACAAGCATATTCTTCAACAAATGACAGGGATGAAATTTTCTTACAAAATCACATTTGACATCATGGAAACTAAACATTATCTTAAAATGTTGCCCTTGATGCCCATACACATATGTATGTATGGAGACACAAAGTAGCAGAGCCTATATATATATATTGTACAGCAAACAAAGCATACATTCTATGATTTGTCTTTGGTCATTGTTTTGTTATGTTACACAACTACACTTACTTGTGCAGGTAGGATTGCATCCTCTAATGAAGTGACTGCCAATGATTGACAGAGATCAGTACATTTAAAGTTATTTAGCATTTTTATAATTAATGATTACGTATTTAGAATAGTTTTACATCTGCTACTTAAAGGAAGAATTTGACATTAAGGGAGGTACATATACAGTAATAAAATAATTTGCCTACCAGCACAATTACATCTCACTAATTATGTTATTTTGTTTGTTTAATCTTTACCAAACTGAAGTGTCAAATCAGGAAGACACTCCCTAAAACATTTTCTTGTTTTCATACTTTGCTTTTTGTACAGATTAAACAAGAAAGAGAGCTTGCTCTCAGTGGGCTACCCTGTATAAATAAAGGTTTGAATGAATAAATAAATAAAAACAAACATAATGTAACAGAGTGAGAGAGTAGGTTTTAGAGGAGCTGGTAGGTGAATTTTGTAATCTTTGAACAGCACCTTTTTAGCTGTTTCCCCCTGCTTGCTGTCTAAGTGAAATCAATCTTCTCTTGTCTGGAAAGTGAATAAGTAACACTGGCAGTTACAGCAGGCGTATACATGTTAGATCATACAATATGGTTGGGTTTGATATAGAAACTAAGCACAGGATTGAAAATGCAAGCTGCAATCAACAGGCATGATACACAAATATTGTCCACAGGCAGTCTCAACATCCAGCATCATCTCAGCACAGCACCATGCCCACCCTGACATCATGCACAGACTGGGCTGAACAGATTGTCCACACAGCATACTTATACAACAAACAACATAAAGTAGAATCATTAGCTGCTGCAGGAGGCCTGAACATCTTTGCTTTGCCCCCTTCTCTCTTGTATTTCCATGACCATATGGCTAAAGCGTAATTATGTACACATTTTTAATTCATGCCTCCCGCAAAGTAATCTAGTTTGTTTCTCCCACACTGTGAGGTGCAGAGTCTATGTAGAATAAGATGTTTCTATTTATTCAACCAACACATTTTCATTGAAAATGTTATTGCATGTGCCACTTCAAATAAATTTAATGTCAGGCATCAACCAAACCAGAAAAAGACTCACAAAAATGAATGTAGCTTTCCTTGTGTTGTATCTGTGTATCTCTGGTGACTGACACAGCCCATTTCTAGATGAAAGGAAATATGGGGAGAAGTACAGTATGTCGCTCTCCTTGACCTGTGCCCTGAGGGAGGTTTAGATCTGCATCACTTTGTAATCCTTTCCAGGGGAATGACAGATCTGAGGGGTCATCAGTAGCCAACAGTTTGTCAGGGGACTGCAGTGATACAATACCTGTACTGCTTGGTGGGATTTTATAGATTGTACTGTTCTGTATACACCTATACTGTCTTTTGTTTTTGACAGGGCCTTCTCTTGCCCTCATCCTTTTGTTTTCAGCCTAAGTATAAAAAATTGGTAAATTGTGTTTGACATTGAACGCCACCTTCAATAAAATCTGAAAAACATCAATGTTTCATATTTCGCTTTGATTGCTTTTGCTCTCCAGGGAACTATGATTCTTGTATAATTCAATAATCACATGATATGTGAGAAGCAAAGTTGTGGCACCTGTCCAGTGAAAACGTCTTTGTCTCCAAACCAAACACCTCAGCAACTAAGAAAAGCTGTTTCTTTATGTCTTATAGAGTTTTAAAAGGCTTAATTACGCTGAACTGGTAGCAGGAAGAAACAAAAGAAACGCTTATCATAAAACATAAAAATGACTTCGAAAAATGTTATTATTGGGAAATGACAAAGTAGTAGACACAGAAGACACAGAAGAACTCTTTCACAGACTACTGTGTCATTGAAGTGAATTAGGTTATTGTATTACATGAAAGTCTGAAATGCTCATTTCACAGCTGTTCATTTGGAATGTGCAAATTATGGTGAGAAGTTACGAATTTCCTCATTTCCCTGGAGGTGCTGATTAAACTTTCATCTGATCTAACAGTGGTGGCCAATACAGACATTTCATCCATCTTGATTTTCCAAACCCATTCAATTATTTATTGGTTGTTGAGAAGCTGTAAAGCAGCTGTACAGCTTACTAATAAAATGTTAGGTTCCTAAAAGACTTCACATTATCTACAACAATGGCCTATTACCTCACTTTGTAAGATATGACATGATGTACATTTCAAGCCCCTCAGATGATGAAAGTATAAAATCTAACCCATCATGTCAGAGTTTACATTAATCCAAACAATGAGAGCTTATATTAATTCAATTGCTGAAACAATTCAGATAATGACATTCATATCCTTTACTAATATCAAAACCCCAAAAATGGACTGATATAATTATTTGACAGCAGGCTTCTTTTAGCCAGTCCAGTTGAGAGGGTGAAGGCTGAAGGATGGTGTATTTTGTGGGAACACTTTTGAGTGTTCTGTCCTCCAGAGGGAGAGACTCCTTGCCAAAAACCGAAGAATGCCATGATCGATACTGCCACAGCTATTCCAAGCACGATGACAAAGTGGGTGTATAAAGTGGGTGTATTGAGTTTTCCACATTTTGGTCCAAGAGAGATGATACGATTGGAGAAAAAACCAAAGTGTTTCCCAGGAATATCTCAACAAGCTTTTCTTTTGATGTCCTCTTTTCTACTGACGTCAAAATAGCACCTGTTAAATCAAATACATTTAGAAATATCCCTGATCGAAGTCTCACAACGTGACATGGCGCTGACATCACCACGTTCAATACCTGTAACAATTTACTTAAAATAACTCACATTTAATACTGTGGCAGTCATTTATGAACTTGCAGTGCTTGTGAGTGTGTAGGTGTATGTGTGAGCATGTGTGAGTGTGTGTGGTATTTTGTGAAGCTATACGTCTGTCTCTTCCACTATGGCTTTTTCTTTCTCTTCCTCTGCTCTTTTAATGAAGTGGCCATGGTTACGGTTTTCTCTAGCCCCCAGTGCAAGAGGATGAATAAAGTGTCCACAGCAGAGCAGTATAATCAATCGTACCTTATGAACCGTCGGCTATAGTCAAGCATTACAGCCTGTAAGGATGACCAAGTGTCTAGAATATGGGCTATGACGGTCACATTTCTTTATATGGTCAAATTTCTATTTCATTTTCCTATATCATGCTGTATCTCTGGCGATAAGGAAATCTTCCCTACTACAGGCTGTAAGGTCCCCCCTCATATTCTTCTTCTTTTTTTTTTACAGAACAGAATACTTGTAAAATATGTCATCCCTAATTTGAGGTGTCTTTTGGTCAAACAGGGTGATCCATTTTTATAGTAACTGGAGTGTTTGCTCATTGCTCAGGGTGTGGCAGCCCTCCATTTCTCTTAGCCCATTGAGCTTTATTTCCCACAGATATAAAATCTTACTTTTAGTCTATGAAAAGATCCTTTGTTTTACAGTCTACTGTTGATAATATATGGCTTAATATGTGCAGTAGTATGCATCATAGCTGTATCCTAAAAGCCATGCACCAAAACCTGCCAGTCAGATTAGATTATAGTTTGGAGGACAAATGTCTGTCAGTGTTACTAAACCAGTAGTGGTGTGTAGCCAGGTCTCAACTAAAAACATACAATGCAAATTATTTGCAGTTATCAGATAATCAACCAAGCCAATGATCTGACATTAAAAATATCTTATTTCAGCTATTGGGATTCTGTGATAGGACAGGAAACTAGTTCTCTTAACATTGATAAATGTAATATTATTGAGACAGGTACCAGATGGTCTGTGAATGCTATGATATGTTTGAACATGCCACCAACTATTTTACGTCATTGGTATGTTCAAGGAAGCAACATTGAGTCTTTCTCATCTCCAGTGAACACGAGTGATAATATCTGTGGTTCTGTTTAATAGTGTACCAGTTTGACTAAGCTTCAGCCTGACAGTTTTAACTAACTCATTGAGTGTAGTGGAGGTTGGTGGTTAGGTCCCTGACTGGAAGACAAACATCCTCTGAATGCACTGGTTGATGTGTAGCAGAGGTTCAGAGGTTTGGTTATGGCATCCCAAGAGGATGACGTAGATTGGCACTTAGTAGTCTGGATCCCCCATCAGATTCACAGTTCCAAAAGAATTATGAGTAAACTTTATCCCATGTTTAAGACTGCCAATGTCAGCCATGTATTCAGGCCAAGGAGTCTGCTAAATGATTTGATTACTCTCCCAAGAGTTGGAATGGGAAATTATCATTCCTCATCCTCTCAGGAAATTAGAAAATGCAAGAAAAGAAGGTAAAGTATAAAGCAAGAGCTGAGGAAAAAAAACTACACTGCAGCACAATCAGAACTGACTAATGACTAACTAATGAATCTTTAATGAATAGTGATTTTTACTTTTGTCACAATTTAGTACATATTGACTTTTGTTATCACTATTTTCCACTTCTACTCTACAATGGGCTGATTTGATACTGGTGCTAGTTTGTAAGGCTGGGTGATATGGTTAAAATCAATTTCACAATATTAAAACAAATATTTTTCTGATATCAATATGACCATAGGGTAAGTTCATGCTGAATTTCATTCCAGTGAGCGTGAAAATTCCTTCTTAAACTTAGAAATATTAGATAGACAAATAATCTTAATTCAAGGTCACTTCCTTGCTTTTTGCAGATAAGATGTGGTTGAGTGCTCTGGAGAAAAGGTAGTAAATGGACCTTGAATTAAGATTTTTCTTCAGTCAATAATTCAAATTGATGCTCTGTGCAATGAACGGTGTTCTACTGTTATGCATTATGTCAGACAAAATTAAAAATGTCAGTTTCATTATGTTTGTATTTAATTACATTTTGCTTTGGTGCCATGGTGGAAAACAAAATTTGGTAAAGTGGTAACGCTATATGATTATATCAGCTTGATACAATTCAAATGCAATACACTCCATCAGACCAATTGTAGCGTTGTTTTTGTAAAAGCTAAATAGACAGAAAACACACATTATAATTGTGGTTTCTGAAATACTATTAAGACTTGAAATGCTTTCATTCTAATTAGGTGTTTTTAAAAAAAAAACTAAACACTAAGCACATTTTAACAACTAAACTAACTCTGAAACAAATGGACCCTAACACTATCAGCTTAGGTGGCACTCAGCCAGTTTATGTGAGCAAGATGGCTGAGAGTGGTGGCCCAAAATTTTATAGGAACTGGCACTGAATTGGTTTGTTGATTTTTACAGGGAGTCATTTGATTGAATGTTGGTTCAGAAATATAATTTAATGCAGCTTTATATATTATAGTACAGTCAAGAGACACCATCTTTCTAGGTTCTGTCAATATCAAATCAGTGGACAAATGAACAGACAAACACAGCTCAACCCTCAAACTTCAGCCCCAGGCGGTCATAATATTATACTGTAGTGATAACAGCCATAAATACAGATTTGTAGCATTGTTGTTACTTACTCCCCAGACAGTGCATTTATCACCTGCATATATCTGAATCAGTATTTAACTTATAAGGCACTATAAAGCAAAATAAAGCACACAAAGTGGTTTCATTGTTAATACTAAGAGGTTTTCTTGCTTTGCCTAACATTGCATCTCCATTTGCCATTAGGTTGTTTAAGTTTAAATCAAAAGTGATAGGTTATAAATATTACACACATAATCAACGGTATAAATAGAATTGAGACACAGCTATGACTCTTCATGCCAGCTTGATTTGCATAAAATGCTGCATAAAACTGTCTTGTTTTATGACGATAAGCTTGTCAAAAGCAGCTCGAAACATGAAAAGAAGATTAACATTAGTCCTTACTGCTGGAAACACAATTCCAGTTAAAAACATAACTTTGAAGTTGGGTGGAAATAAGCAGCACAGGCATTTCTTTTTGCGAGGTTGTGGTTGTAAAATACAAAGAAAAAGACTCCTGGTGGCTTGTTTGTCTTGGAAGGCTGCAGCTCTCTGATACAACCTGTAGAGAAGTGTGTGTGTGTGAGTGTGTGTGTGTGTGTGTGTGTGTGTGTGTGTGTGTGTGTGTGTGTGTGTGTGTGTGTGTGTGTGTGTGTGTGTGTGTGTGTGTATGTGTGTGTGTGAATAGTCACAGTTAGTGTTTACTCAAAAGCATAATTGTAAGATGTATCCATTGCCTGTGGATGCCCAGTCAGTGATAGTAACAGATAGACAAGGAGAATGCAGAAAGACTGACAGTGTAAGGGTGAAATCAACCCTCGGGCCAAAGAATACATGACAAGGTAGGTGGTTAAGGTTGATCATGGATTGCCAGGGACATGAATGGAGGGTAGTGATTAGAGAGGGACAGTCAGCAATATGGAAATGGGAAAAGGATTATGCAAAGTTGAACTGTGCTGGTTGGGTGTCTTTAGGTGAGGTCTAATCACATAGCACTGTTCATCAGTACATATTACATCTCACACAATATTTGGTTCTAGTGATGTAGGGACTACTTGCAAGCTAGCTACTGCTCTAACTGCTAATAAGCTAGCCATCCCGGCCTCCCTCAAATTGCGTCTATAATCTCTACCGGGCTGCGTACCCCCTCACATCTCATACAATAAAGAGTTATTGAAGAAGGCGGGGAGCTTGCCTCAGTCGGGCAGTTAGTAATGGGACAATAAAGTCACTAAGTTTACTGAAAAGAAATATTAATATTATAGACTCAATTCCTAACTAGAAATATTTGCAAACTGTCTCTTGTGAGCAGCAGTTACCCTAACAGAGGAAGTTAAAAATGGATTATGACACACAGCTAATAAGCTTTCTTGCAGCGAGATTTTTCTGTTTTAAATTCTGTGTCACCAGGTTGAAATTTTGAATCCCCTTTTGACGACTTGTTATTTTAGGTCAGAGTGAAAATGTATCATCTGTCGCTCTCTCTGACTAAAAACGCATTCAACCGTAAAATGCACAATCCAAGAGCACCTGACACAAACAAACCATAATCTGCTGTGACACCCAGCACATCCCCTCTGCCATAACACAGATTTTAAGTGGTTAGATTACAGTCTCTCATGTATGTGATTAAATTAAGAGGCGAATGCAGCCACTGTCATTTCAGCTTTGTGCTTGCTGAACTTCGGCGCAGCATCCCATGAGACTTTGATCAGCCGGCGTATGATTAGCTGTAGATGTTTCTCTTTGTAAGAAGGGACAATGGTTATCTAGCACGTACAGAAAATAAGGTAAAGACAAACACATTCATTTATGTTAGAAGGACCGCAGGGTTGTAATGATTGTACTCACTTTTGAAATCTGATAATAATGTCACAGCATGAGTTTAGTCTATATTTCAATACTTTTCAGTGGTGCAGTGCATAGATAGCAGGACAAATAATGAGGAAGTCAATTACACCTTTTCATCCTCCTCCCAACTTCTTCATGCACTCCTTGCCTCCTTCAGCTCACAGTCCATGAAATTGAAAGATAAATAATTACTTTGATCAGGAGCCAATCAATGAGTTAAAAAGTTGGCAGAGGCAAGTTCCCATAGTTTCCCACACAGCCACCTTCTATCAGTCGTTGCACCTGTGCCTTGACGCATCAAATGTCATGTTGTCAGCAAGCACTGACACACACATACACACAAACACACACACACTTCCAGTACAGAATTAATGAGGTAAGAATGCCAGCTTAAGGCTCACTTGGGATAAATCCATGTATGGATGAAGCAAAGCTGAGGAAATTCAATCTGTTGTCCTAACCTTTACCACCAAGGCTAACACACAGGCTTTCCTTGCCTCCCCCTTTAATTTGGGATCACTGGACATCCAGCATTGGGAGGTTTAGCCAATACAGCTTCCATCCATCAAGTAAGCAACCAACCAAAAAAGTACCTAAAACCTATTCTGAATGTATTGCAATGTACTGCACATTTCAAGCACATTTCAGTTCAGTTGCATAGCAAGGTCTTATGTAAGCATGGTGTTGTCAGAAGTCAGCATGTCCAACATCGAGGGAGAGCGCAAATGGTTAACTTAGGAGTTTTAGAATACTGGAGTTACTTTAGAGCTGTCAGCAGTCAGTCGCAAAATAATATTCATAAACTCCCCTACCACGTGCCCCCTCCCACCCAAAATGTATTAATCTGGCCTTCTGAAATTTAACAACAAGAATCATGTGAAACAGAATAGCAATAGCATCAGATTCATGACCTGTCCTGTTAAGTGTTGAATTTCAGAGTTCAGTCTTGTCCTGATAAGAGTTGAATTTCAGAGTTCAGTTTCAGATCGAAAAGGATGCACAGTAAGTATCTATCTGTTACAGGAAACGTAAATGTGCAGAGGTGCTTATTACACACTGCATCTGTCATGTTCTGTCCATCACAAATTTCACCTTCAAACTGCAGGTAACATTACTGCATTCATTTCCTCATTATTGGAATGTATAAGGTTTTGAGATGATCGAGCTCTGACTAGCAGATGAAGAAAAGTAAATTAAAGCCATGCGGGTCAAACATGGCTATGACATATAAGACTATAAGCAGCTTAAGATATTGTTGAAATGTTTACATGAGAGAGCTTTCTTTTCTGGGAAGCTTTCCACAAACATCTGCCCACACCAGACCAGCAGGAACAACTAAGCAACAGTGCGTGCGCACGCACGCACGCACGCACGCACGCACGCACGCACGCACGCACGCACGCACGCACGCACGCACGCACGCACACACACACACACACACACACACACACACACACACACACACACACACACACACAGATGAACACAAACACAAGTGCAGGTACAAGCTCATGCACAACCACATTGCTCGTGCTATCAACCACCACTCCCATAAATTTTTCGCCTCAACATTTTTATTTCCGACTTTATTTCTCGCTTTTGCACACCACCAAGGATCCTCTCCATCGACCCGCAGGCAATTCAAGCATTACTGTTAAACAATGGACATTTCATGGTTCTGTAGCCTACTGTGGAAACAAACTGCTATATCTTCCACTCTTCGGAAATCAATGGTCCCTTGGGTTCATTTCACCAATCACCTTCTTTTCGCCCTTCTTACAAATGCGCCTCCCCACTGCTGAAAAAAAAGAAAAAAATAAATCCTGCGCAACAAGGCGTATCTATGGATATGTATGCATGGCAACAGTTGCCCAGAGCTACAAAAGCTAAGAATAACTCAATTTTGGAACAAGGGCTAGAGAGGAATCATTCACAAGAAACCTTTGCAGTGCGAGTTAATGAGTCCTTCCTCTCATGCTGACAGTTAATTTTAATGAAATGCAGTTCTTTCAATTTACATAATGATCCCTTCACAACAAAATTAATAACAGTGATACAGGGAATCAATCATTCCTAATTACGATATCAGAAAGTAATTTAACTCCTTATCTTTATGTAAATATTACATATTATGCAAGATGTGGTCCTGTTGGGAACAGTTTAGGGCACTGCACATAAAGAGCAAAGAGGGACTGATTCATTTAAGGATGAAAATTTTAAACACACACACAAAAAAAGTGATTTAACACATCTAAAATTGTCTGTGAGGGGTTAAATATTGTTTAAACCTAAGCAAACATAAGCCCAGCCTTGAACTTACATGCACACACACACACACACACACACACACACACACACACACACACACACACACACACACACACACACACACACAAACACACACACACACACACCCAGCTGTCAAGAACTCACCGTGGCCTGCAGTCGGTAAATACGGTACACGACCATGGCAACTGCTAAATGCCACAGCACAAGTGGAGCACATTTTACCCACTGGGAACTCACACCACAAATCCAACTAAATGTCAAAAGAATATTTAAATAAACTATCTCATAACTCTGGGGAAATAAAAACAAACACTGGTGTCCTGTTTAGCTCATCTTAACTAATCTGCATCGCCATTTGATTGTAAGAATTTTGATCCGACAGGTCTCCTCTTGTGAGAAAAACAGATGCTGAGACTGCAAGATGGTTGCTTTTGGAGGAAAAATTCATTATTCAAGACATATTATAGTGACACAAGTGCAACCTTTATTGTAAATGTGTTATGAAAACCATAAACCAATGTAAGCATTGATGCTGTTGACCCATCACCATATGTTCCTTTCTCCTCCTTAATCTCCTATACTCTCTTCCTATATCTTTCTTGTCCATACATATCTATCTATTGTTGTGCTGACTCCCCATATGGCTGGTTTCTGTCTGCCCAGGATGGCAGTGTGACTGTGACTGTGGCTGGTGCCTTTGAACCGTCATCATTGCCCCTCATCCACCAGTCTGAGCAGACTAGGTGGGCACACAAATGTATACCTGGCTCTCCATGGGCTATCATTAGCCTGTGCCTTTGTGAGAGAACTGACCCTTGAATCACTGTGTCCCCACCCTTCTTACCTCTCTGTCCTCTCTGCCTCCCTATCATTCGCTCACCCACACTCAACCACCTGGGAGCGACAATTAGAGAAGCATTAGACTGGTGCACCAAACCCTTTTCTCCATGACCTCCCCCATGGGGAAGGCAAGCGAGCCAGAAGACAATGGAGAAAGGAGAGCTGAAAAAGCATCAGCACAGAGCTGCACCCTTCCCTTAAAGGCTGTAACCTCGAAAAAAAACTCCCAGATGAATAGAGGGAGAAGCTGGCTGAGAAATACCAGAGAGATACATAGTGCTGTAGCTGCCCAGTAGTCCAGACGTGCCCACAGTGGAAGGCGAGGAGGTGAAAATAATTTACAGCAGCCCTGATCTAACCTTGCTTGTCTTTGTCTTTTTTTGTATTCATCACTCATTTTGTTGATGTCTTTCCTCTGAGTCATCTTGTTTTTCTTAAGCAATAAATTGACAGAAAAACAAGACAAAAACAGGAGAAAATTACTGGAAAAGCTTCTTGTGAGACTTTCTTATTAATTTAGTTTATGACCATGTGCACAGAAAACAATGTTACCCTTGACTCAACTTTAAAACATAAATACATTTCCACACACTCAACATAATTAGATTCATTTCACCAAAGTCATAGCAAATCATTTCGGCAGGGTCATTTCCTCTTTTCGAACTGTATAAGAGTAGTAGCATTGTATTTTCACATGACCTTGCCTCGCAAGTCTGGCCTGCTCATCAAAAGCAACAGGTAAATAGGATGTTGCTATCAACTCTAACATTAATGGTCAGACTGGTCTTCAACCTGATTCACTCTACCATAGGAACTGATATTAAAGGGCACCTCATCAATCATGCACATAGCATTACTGTCTAACCATGTCCAATATTACAGTAATAAGTACTTTTATAACAAAAATGAAGAAACATATAATTCATCAGATCATCAGTCATGGGCCCAAAATAAAAATAAAATAAATTCTTTATAAATAACTGCATATCATGAATGATATTATTACTGGTTATCAAAGTTGCTTAGTTGGCTGGTGAATAGTTTGAGCACTATGACCATGACAATACAGCTGTAACTTGACTCACTGGAGAAAATATATTTGGGTAACTGAAAGTGCAGTTGCACTTACTATTCCACACCTGAATGAGACCCTGAGGCACATTTTCTTCCTCTGCACGGCTCGGCCCACTATTATTTGGGCAGGAGCTGAACAGCATCAAAAGATTATTACAGGAGAAAACTTTCCTGTGCCACCCCTTTGCCATTATTTTCTCAGAGGAGAGTATGACCCGCAGGGATTTCCCTCCACCCTCTCTCTTTAGTATTATTAGTTTAGCATTGATTGATTGCTGATATTAGCTTCAACTGCGCACGTTGTTAGGTTATTAAGGGTTACATAATCCCTCACATTTACATATTATTGTAATCAGACTTCATCTTGCAAATTTTAAATTATGTGTAAACCTTCATACATGTGACTGAACTCCCCCACGTCTTTCCTGAGCTGTGAGCACATGTAGTCGTATACATAAACATGAGCACTTGCCTTGCCATGTGCATACACACATCACATTCCCACCATACTGATTTCACACACTCCAGGCAAGGAAGTCACATTTTTTTTCAATGTTTCAGAAAAAAAAAATCAAAATGCTCCCTGACATTTTGGTGACTACACAGGAGTTTGAAAACAGGTAACGAAGATATGAATCAGCAATAAAGAGAAATCTGAAGGCAAAGAAGAGTGAAAACTGACAGCTAAAGTGAAAAAAAGATGATAGCCCAAGAATGGAGAGGAGAGGAGAGGAGAGGAGGAGAAAAGTGGAAACGGACATTGGAGAGTAGAGAGAAGAGTAGCAGAGTGGGTACAGTAAAAGCTCTCCTCTGTGTTGGCATACTGCCAGGCCCTGGACAGAGATGCAGCTCGCTGCTCTCCGCCTACTGACCGCCTCCTCATCTGAGCGCTCACTCTGCATTAAGGGCCCCAATCAAATATTCATTCTCCAAAACCTGCACTTATATAACCAATACAACAAGTGTGTCTCCATGCTGACCTGACTGAGTAGAACAATGTGTTACACCAAGTGAGGAGCAAACAATCATCTGCGCAACAAGCAAAGGGTCAGCAGTGCAGGCCCACTCAGAATAGATGATATTCTGCACAGCCGCTAACAAGCGCTGCCTCTGAAGTCCTCTGTTGCAGCTAATTAATGAATAAATCACTTCAGAGGAAAAGTAGGAGGCTCAGTTCATGAAATCGAGAAATAAGCAAATATGAAGATGCTCAGGTTGCTTTTATTTGATTTAATAATGAGCGCAAAACACCTCTAAATAAATGAAAGGAGAGACAGATGGGAGAGTTGATTCCTTCTTACAGGCGAGGAGAATGAGTTCTTAAACTAATTCTTGAACTATTCAAAAATGTAATTGTAGTGTTTCTCACCACAATACATTGTGTGCATCCTTTACCACTTACTAAATGCACTCCCTTATTCATAAAAGATTTGCATTTTTTAAAGTATTGTTAATTATGCATGTTTGCTCACCAGCCTCTTATTAGAAAGCATATTTTAATTCTGTTTTTGAAACATGTTTTTTTTTAAATGTTTCTTCCACAGATTGTCAATGAGAGGAATAGCCTGAAACAGGTGGCAGAAAAGTCTTTCATATCATCATGCTCTCATGCACAGGCCTGTGCGTACTCGTGCATGTGCAAAAATCTGGGAACCACTCTCAAGAACACTGCTGCATAACACGACTAGTGGTCAAACACTCCACGTGGTTGCTTTAAAATTGGGTCAAACTTAGTTGAAAAGACGACTAGATTTTAAGGTAAAGCGACTATTTACCTATTATTACTATTTATTACCTACTACTATTTATCAATCACTTTTCAAACCCCAAATTGTAGTTCGTTTTCAACATTGAGGTCTATATTTAAATTTCTGGGCCTTCAAATTGTCAGTGCTTACTGAGTACTGAGTTATATGCAGCCTTGTCCTTTTAACAATAAAATGTACACCTGCTGCAACTGATTTTAATCTTATCACATCCCAATCGCTACAACAATGGCAGAATAATCAAAGCCCTTTACAACTCATTATATTTTGTCACCATGGTAACTAGCCTTATCAGCAGACACCACTGAACATCTTTGTTATTCGTCAATTGACATCCATTCTTCTCAAGAATTTGACCTGTGTGGCAATGTCATCTCAGTGTAGGGCAATAATCCCAGACAACAGCTCTTTCTGGACATGACAACGTGTAATCGGCGAAATTACACTGAAGACACTTTTCTCTGCTGATCATTCCTGCCAATCATACATCAGTAGCTCATGAAGAGGGGTGTTTCCTTTGGTCTGGACAGAGTCATCTGTGTCAAGATGGTTAACATGAAATCAACAGTCACATGTAAGTAATGTAAGTAAGTTGTGATGATTTAGAGGTTATTGCAAAAAGATTAAGGCTGAGTTGACAGACAGATGCTACATAATGGAACCCGTCATTATCCTATCAATCAACCACAAGCCATAACTCTGGTGCGTCTTCAGGAGCAATTAAGTCAGAACATGAATCAAACATTAACACTTTCCTGCAATGTTTCCTGCAGCTCTCACTTCATGATACATTCAAAAGTTTCAAGTCCCAAATGTAGACTTTGGCAGCTTGATGTGTATTTCTTAGTTTTCTGTCTCCAACCTCTGTCTCCGGGAAGTGGAGGAAATAGAGTGCCTATCATCTAGACTTTCATAAACTAGATGAGGCTGTGTGTATGTGTGGGGGGTGGGGTGGGGGCACTGTTAAGTGGTCAGTAATGGCAAAGTAATTCAATCCGAGTGGGTATTTCTCTATCCACTCAAAACTTCCTGTACAATCCCTCCTTGTTATGCGGGTGGGCAGCTTTCCGGAAAACACACCAAGACATCTTAGTGACTCTGCCAACGAGCCAGTGATGCAATGGCAATTAGAATGCAATTAGGGTTACAATTGTTCTTTAATTGAATTGCGTTTCAGGCTTAGAGGGCTGTAAGAATAAAGCATAGAGGCCACATCTTAATCTTGAGACATAATGTGCGTGATGCTGCCTGCTGAGGCAAGACGGTGATGCCAGGGTTTAAGAACAGTCTGAATTTTAGGCTAATCCCCATTGGAACACAAGATTAGGGCTGTGTAGGATGAGCTGTAAGGCATAGGAAGAGAAAGAAAGCGACAGACAGACAGAGAGTCAGTGGGAGAAAGCTCAAAGTTTGAGCAGAAACACAAGCATTTTTTGTCCCTGCATTCACTCTTTCTTTCTAGTTTCTGCATACCAATTAGATATTGCACACACCACCTCAGCCTCTTGAACACAAGCAGATTGTATCTTTGTATCTGTTGCTTCAGTCTTTCCCAATGTCTTGATGCCCATTTTTACCATCTATTGAAAATTTACACCAATGTTTTACCCTCAAATAATTGAAATTTAGGGATACAGCATATTCCACATTAAAATGTTAAATAAAAACCCTAAGTATAAAAATAAACTTATTTATGCTTCCACCCATAGGCTACTGCCCTCCACTTGCAATTTCACCTTGAAAATTAGTTATAATGAATGTCAAATTTAGGTTGACAAGAGTGGAATGAACCTCACCTCCAAGTCCCCATAAAACATCAAAAAGGTTAATGAAACACTACTTGTCAATACTGATATGCATATAAATTAGCTTCTCATTCAGTTGTTTGTAACAGAATTGCAACATGACTAAGGGAGAAGTGCAAAACAGACGTGATTGTTGCAAAGGTCGTGCTTGTTTGCTCGTTGTAATTCGTAGTTTACAGGTCATACTTTGGTTGTTATGATTGTTGGTTTTTTAGGTGGCAGAATGTCAGCAACACTGACACTTTCAGCTACTGACACCGCTGGTGAGGTTCAGGACACACCTGAGCTCAGCCTCCTCTGTGGTGTTCGGCATCTTTAATTGGAGACAGTCTCATCTGAGGTGTTGTTCCACAGAAGGAAGGTGACACAGACATTTTAATGGGTGAAGATGCTGCTAGTAAACTAGAGAGGTTCCTTTATTGTGCATTACAAAGCGCGAAAGCTCCTAATTACACACTTCACAGAATACTCCTGAGTTGTAAATGGCCTCTGAAACAAACAAAATTCAGTGTTTAAGCCTGAATGTTTCTTATAAAAAAATATTGTGTGTTACAAACTGCAAGATCACCTAATTACACAGTTCAGAGAATACTTGTAAGTTGTAAATGGCTTGTGAAATGTTTCTTATAAAGTAGATTCAGCATTACCAGTTTCCACTCAAGCTTAGTTAAAAAGAAAATCCAACTTTTGCTTCGCAAGCACATCATGTTTTCAGCTCCTTTTTGTGCAGTTGCAACATTTATAAATGATGCCTGGGTTGTCTCCTGTAAACCTGTCAAACACATTTACACACACTTTCCCTTCTATCCTTTTATTTCTTTAAGGATTGTTATACCAGACAGTGATAAAACAAACACTGACACACACGCACAAGTACACACTGTGTGGTGCAATCCCATTTAACTAGATTAACCTCAAACGCTTAGTGAACATGCAACTATGACTCAGGCAGGTTGTACAGCAACTCTGACCACGCCGCTTGTTAAACATGACCCGACACTCTCTCTCTCTCTCTCTCTCTCTCTCTCTCTCTCTCTCTCTCTCTCTCTCTCTATCTCTCTCTCTCTCTATCTTACACACACACATGTGAGAGAAGAAATCAAAGTGAGTATCCCTCTGTACATGTGTAATGATGTTATGAATTATGGATATCCTGCACCATTGTCTGTAGTGAAGGTGGAAAAGGAAATGCAGTGCGAACTGATTAATGTGTGCCATATTTAAGAGCAAACAGTTCTACAGTATGCATATTTATTTTTTTTTAGCTTTTTGCACATATGTACAGTATACACAGTATATGTGCGTGTGAGTTTTTTACACAGTATGTGGTAAGGTGACTTTGTTACTTTGTAATGCTGTACGCATATACTGGGTGCCGCTTTGCGTCAAGCCTCAGTAAAGTAACAGGTAGGCCAGATGCCAAGAGCCATCTTCTTAATACGGTAACTGTCATTGTTGTCTTTTCCAGGAGGGCACTCTGACAGGACACATAAAAGATATGATGAACTCGGAGACAGTACGCTTCACAACCCCTGCCTCAACTGTTGAGACAGCGGTTCTGGTGCTCTTGCAAAAAGTACATTATGACATTTTTCTCTAAAAACTGCTAAAAGCATTACTGAAAGAGGAACAATTTACTCTGTCCAGTGTCACTGAAACAATCTCAAGTTCCTACACAAAAGGCTAGCAATTTACAATATAGCAGAGAAATAACAGGATAGTGGGTATGATCCTGCAATATCTTGAGAATACGATAATATCTTAATAATATCAGAGTTTAATGCTTGAATAAGGGTAACAATGGGACAACAACATTACCATTTCCATCTTGGCATGTAAGACACTACGACAATCGATTTCAAGTAATGCCATAAATGTTCTAACCCATTATGCTCTCCTCCTCTGTATGAGTCTTCCAACAAGTGTATTTAGCTTTTGAGGGAGGAACACACTGTACACTTGTACCAGCAAATGAAGATGACCACGTGCGGTGAGAAAGCATTCCCTTGTGATGGCAAATGATCTCTAAGAGCTATTACCATCTCTATTTCCCAGAACAGACTTTAGGGAGACTCTAA